>NW_027601796.1:0-10000 GCF_053455715.1 Rhinoraja longicauda
CTGATCTGGAGGGACAGGTTCAGCAGGCTGGTACTATATCCCTTGGTGCATATAGGCTAGTACTATAGCCCTTGGTGCATATAGGCTAGTACTGTATCCCTTGCTACAGGAGGATGAGGGATGATCTTCTACAGCTGGACAATATAATGAGAGGAATAGATCTGGTAGATGCACAGAGAAGGAGAATCAAGAACCAGGGGGGCTAGGTTTAAGATGAGGGGAGGAATTTAATCGGAACCTGAGGGGTATTTTTCACACAAAGGGTGGGGGGGGGGGGGGGGGTGTGGAACGAACTGCCAGAGGAGGTAATTCAGCCCTGTACTCATAGAGTCATAGAGTGATATGGTGTGGAATCAGGCACTTCGGCCCAACTTGCCCACACCAGCAAACAGGCCCCATCTACATTAGTTCCACCTGTCTGCATTTGGTCCATATCCCACCAAACCTGTCCTATTCATGTACCCACCCGGTCTAACTGTTTCACAAATATTGGGATAGCCCCTGCCTCAAATACCTCCTCAGGCAGTTTGTTCCATACATCCAAAACCCATTGTGTGAAAAGGTTACCCCTCAGATTCCTATTCAATCATTTTCCCTTCTACTTAAACGTATGTCCTCTGGACCTCGATTCTCCTACTCAGGGCAGGAGAAGCTGAGCATCTACCCGATCTATTCCTTTCATGATCTAAAACACGTCTATGAGATTACCCCTCATCCTCCTGCGCTCCAAGAAGACCAAGCCCAGCCAATTGATTATGTCTTCAAACTAACGCTGTCCATTCCAGATAATATCCTGGTGAATCTGTTCCGCACTGTCTCTGGCAACAGGACATCATATCTATAATATGATGACCAGAACTACACAAAAAGGCCTTGCAGATATTTGAAGTACAACTGAGGAGAGCACTGGAACTTGGAAGAGCAGTTAAGTCTTGATTTTTCTGTATTTGGGTGATCATTTGTAGTGTAAGTGTGTTCAGAATCATACGCAGATGGGAAGTGAAACCACCAGTGAGTTCAGAGGTGTCCGTACCAATCAGGACGGGGCAAATGTTGTCAAAGGTGGTGAAAATATATTTGAGCAGCATGCGATGGAACTGGGTAGCTGGTTGTTACAGTATGTGAGATGTCCTTGGAATGGATGAAACAAAGAACATACCTGTGTGTGACGTCAGTGTGGTCAGTGATGGGTCTGGATAAGCAGTGACATTATCAGTGTGGTCAATGATGGATCCGTATAAGCAGTGACATTATCAGTGTTGTCAGTGATGGATCCGTATAAGCAGTGACATTATCAGTGTTGTCAGTGATGGGTCTGGATAAGCAGTGACATTATCAGTGTGGTCCGTGATGGGTCTGGATAAGCAGTGACATTATCAGTGTGGTCAGTGATGGGTCTGGATAAGCAGTGACATTATCAGTGTGGTCAGTGATGGGTCTGGATAAGCAGTGACATTATCAGTGTGGTCAGTGATGGGTCTGGATAAGCAGTGACATTATCAGTGTGGTCAGTGGTAGGTCTGGATAAGCAGTGACATTATCAGTGCGGTCAGTGATGGGTCTGGATAAGCAGTGACATTATCAGTGTGGTCAGTGATAGGTCTGGATAAGCAGTGACATTATCAGTAATTAATCTAATCTCCAATGAGCTCTCACTGCATCTTCCTGTTCTATCCGCATTGGCAGGTGCAGACATATTTATTTGTTATTTTCATTTTAATAGGCAGTGGTTAAAATGAGTAAATAACTTTCTCCGGCATACAAGTGATAGAGTAACACATAATGCGTCTCCCCCAACACTCCTCACTCTCTCTGCCTCTCTCCCTCCCCCTCCGCCCATACATTCTCCCCACATACTAATCCCCCTCTTGCTCACCAATTTTCCGACCCTCTGACTTCCCACCTCCTCCCCTCTCTCCACACTCCTCCCCACTATCTCCCCACACTCCTCTCTGTCCTGCCACACTCCTCCAATCTCTCTCTCCCCACACTGCTCCCCCTCTCTCTCCGCACCTCCTCTCTCCCCACTCTCCTCTCACTCTCCATCCCCACACTCCGTCTTTCTCCCCACACACTCACTACTCCTCCCCCTCTGTCTCCCCACACTCCTCCCCCTCTCTCTCCCCACATTCCTCCCCATCTCTCTCCCCACGCACACCCCCCTCTCTGCCCATACTCATCCCCCTCTCTCTCCCCACACCCCCTCTATCTCTCCCAATACTCCACCACCCTCCAGTCACTCATATCCCTCTCTCTCCCCTCCTCCCTGTCCCCATCCTTCCACTCTTTCCATACCATCCTTCCTCCCTCTCTCTCACACTCCTCCCTCCCCTCCCCTAAAACATCTTTCCCCACACTCCTCCCCGTCATTTAACCCACACTCCCCCTCTCTCCCACCACACTCCCCCTCGCTCTCCACATTCATCCTATCTTCTCTCTCTTCCCACAGTATTGAATTCCTCTCCACACACCCCCTCTCTTCCCATCCTCCATTCCCACGCCCCACCTCCTTTCTCACCACTCCTCCCCTTTCTCTCCCCACACACCTTCCTCTCTCCCCACTCACCTCCCTTACTCTCCACACTCCTTCCCTCTTCCTCTCCACAGTCCTCACTCTCTCTCTCTCTCTCTCTCTCCGGATAAGCAGTGACATTATCATTGTGGTCAGTGATGGGTCTGGATAAGCAGTGACATTATCAGTGTGGTCAGTGATGGGTCTGGATAAGCAGTGACATTATCAGTGTGGTCAGTGATGGGTCTGGATAAGCAGTGACATTATCAGCGTGGTCAATGATGTGTCTGGATAAGCAGTGACCTCCCCCCCATTTCTCCCCCTCCTGCTCTCCCCACGTCGCTCAATATTTGCCCACTTCTTCTCTCCCCGTCACATTGTTCCCTCCCCTCCACCTCTCCCCATCGCTACGCTCTCTCTCCCCGCAATCCTCCTCCTTTCCACTCCTCCCCTTTCACCTCCCACACACCTCCCTTTCCGTCCACACTCCTCCTCTCTTTCTCCCACATTCCTCGCTCTCTCTCTCTGGATAAGCAGTGACATTATAAGTGTGGTCAGTGATGGGTCTGGATAAGCAGTGACATTATCAGTGTGGTCCGTGATGGGTCTGGATAAGCAGTGACATTATCAGTGTGGTCAGTGATGGGTGTGGATAAGCAGTGACATTATCAGTGTGGTCAGTGATGTGTCTGGATAAGCAGTGACATTATCAGTGTGGTCAGTGATGTGTCTGGATAAGCAGTGACATTATCAGTGTGGTCAGTGATGGGTCTGGTTAAGCAGTGATATTATCAGTGTGGTCAGTGATGGGTCTGGATAAGCAGTGACATTATCAGTGTGGTCAGTGATGGGTCTGGATAAGCAGTGACATTATCAGTGAGGTCAGTGATGGGTCCGGATAAGCAGTGACATTATCAGTGTGGTCAGTGATGGGTCTGGATAAGCAGTGACATTATCAGTGTGGTCAGTGATGGGTCTGGTTAAGCAGTGACATTATCAGTGTGGTCAGTGATGGGTCTGGATAAGCAGTGACATTATCAGTGTGGTCAGTGATGGGTCTGGATAAGCAGTGACATTATCAGTGAGGTCAGTGATGGGTCCGGATAAGCAGTGACATTATCAGTGTGGTCAGTGATGGGTCTGGATAAGCAGTGACATTATCAGTGTGGTCAGTCATGGGTCTGGATAAGCAGACATGATCACATTAAATCGATGTTTTACATTTGATACGATGTAAAATAAAGAATCCTTTCTTTTTTTCTCTTCAGTTTTTATTGATTTTTCACAGAGATATATAAAAAACAGTACAACACCATCGACATAAATAAAATAAAATAAGAAAAACATCATAAATAAATGAATAAATAAACAAAGGAGATAAATAAACAAACACATTTGAATACGACAGTATGGTACACCTACCAAATAAAATATAAAAAAGTAACAATGATTGGTTATCAAGAGATATTTCAATATTCGTACAAACATACCATCTCGTTCTATATAACACCATCTTCCAATATCTAGCTTTGCATTTATCTAGTTCGTGTCATGGCTCAAATAAACGATCCATTTTTCCCACATCTTCTCAAATAATCCCTTCTTTTTAATTCAAATGTTCGACTCTAAAGGGTTAACGCAGGTTCAATATCCATAATTAATCTAAACTTTAATGAGCACTAATTCCATCTTGCTGATCTATCCACGCTGGTAAACACGGCAGCTGAACATGCGTTAACTTGTTATTTTATTCTTAATTAACACAGGTTAGAAATGCTAATTGCCTCTCCGGCATACACTTGAAAGAATAACACATAATGCTGAAAATTAAAATGCAGCTTCAGATCTGAGAAAGTGGGAGTTGTATAAATGTGCTGTGTACTTCGCCCAGTGGGGAATATTAGTTCCAGCCGGTGAACACTAGCTGTGGCTCTGTTCAATCTGCAGTTTATTTTGTGGTGAACTACTTCAGACTAGGTGACAGGTAGATGTGAATTCAAACCCACAGACCAGACAGCAAGGTCGGTCTGAGAGTAAATGATCAACTCATCCGTCTGGGCTGTTCACACAGCGGCACAGAGAAAGCTGCCACACACGCAGACTTCATTTATGTGCTTATTTATCAAGCAATTCAAGAGAGCACGTCTCCCATCATGCAGTGTAAACCTGGCACTCGTAGAAACTGAAATAAACACTTCAATGATCAGGGACTGTTATTAAAAACGACCAATGTATATGACAGGCAATTATAATGTTTTCTGCTTAATCTGCATCTTTGAGAAGAGTGGACATCTATTGATGTTTAATTCCCCTGATTTCAAGGCTCGAGTTCAGTGGTAATAAAATATCCAAGGGCCATTTAAAAGCAGTTTGTATGTTAGTGCTGTACCTGGCGCAGTGATATTATCAGCTTGGTCAGTGATGGGTCTGGATAAGCAGTGACATTATCAGTGTGGTCAGTGATGGGTCTGGATAAGCAGTGATATTATCAGTGCGGTCAGAGGTAGGTCTGGATAAGCAGTGACATTATCAGTAATTAATCTCATCTGTAATGAGCTCTCACGGCATCTTGTTGTTCTATCCACGTTGGCGGGTGCAGACGTATTTATTTGTTATTTTCACTTTAATAGGCAGCAGTGATAATGAGTCGATAACTTTCTGCGGGATACGATTGAAAGAATAACACATTATGCGTCTCTCCCAACACATCTCTCTCTCTCTCTCTCTCTCTCTCTCTCCCTCCTCACCTTCTCTGTCCTCTCTCTCTCCCCACTTTTCCGATTCTGCTTTCCTACCTCCTCCCCTCTCTCCACACTCCTCCACACTCTCTCCCCACACTCCCCTCTCTCTTGCCACACTCCTCCAATCACTCTCCCCACGCACATCCCCCTCTCTGCCCACAATCCTACCCCTCACATTCCCCACACTCCCCCTATCTATCCCCATGCTCCAACGCATTCTCTCTCCCCACTCCTCTCATTCCCACACTACTCACCCTCTCTCCCCAATCCTCCCCCTATTTGTCATAAGGTCGTATCTGATAGTAGAATTAGAGAGAGGGAGCGAGAGAGAGAGGTGTGTGTGAGAGAGAGAGGGGGTAGGGGGAGAGAGGGGGAGGGGGAGTGAGGGCTCTGTATATGTGGGGGTGGTGGGGGGGCGGGGCAAACATTTTTTTCTAATCTCCTCCTCAACGGAGATGCGACCTTTCCCGTGTCGTATCTCCATTCGCGCTACGGCCTAACACCGTGGAGTCGGCGGCCTCCAGCTGGGATCGACCTTGAAGACTCCGGTCGCAGGGTCTGGACTTACCATGTCGGAGGCTTCGGCCGTGGGCCCTGCAGACCAAAACAGCGGGAGTTCGCAGGTCCCTGGCTGGCGACCGGCTTTCGGGAGCTCCAGCCGTAGCAGCTTCGACCGCCCCGAAGCGCGAGGTTTGATTGACCCGCTCGCAGGCCCTTCATCACCCTGCGTGGCCTGGCCGCGGCACTTTCCATCGCCCGGTGTGGGCTCAGGACCTTCATAGGCCTGCTCGGCTCGGCCCTGGGACTTTCCATCGCCCGGTGGGGGCTTCAAAAGCCGGGAGCCTCGATCGCCTCGTGGCACCACGGGAGAAGGATGAGGAGGAGAGAAGACTTTTCTTTGCCTTCCATCACAGTGAGGGTGTGCCTGGAGCAATCACTGTGATGGCTGTTTGTGTTAAAATTGTAATTGTGTGTCTCGTGTTTTTATTGTCTACTGCCGGACCCTGACGTGAGAGGACGCTGGCGCTATTTGTTCGCCGCTTTTCCGTCAGGATAGTTCGTCTGTTTGTTTTTAAGTCATGACTGTTTTTGTAAAGCGTATTTGAGCACTTGGAAAATCGCTATATAAAATAAATGTTTATTATTATTATCAATATTAGCTTAATATATTGCAAATTGTGTTCTCAAGTGGAGGGGGGGGTCATGGTGTCAAATATTAGTTTAGTTTAATTTTGTAAATTTCTCAAAATGAAGTGGAGAGGGGGGAGAGAGAGGGGGAGAGAGAGGAGAAAGAGAGACAGGGGGAGAGACTGAAGAAATGGAGAGAGGGAGAGAGAGAGAGGGGGAAGAGAGAGAGGGAGGAGAGAGAGGGGGAAGTGAGAGAGAGTTGAGATAGAGGGGGAAGAGAGAGGGGAGAAAGGGAGAGAGAGGGGGAGAGAGGAGGAAGAGAGGGGAGAGTTCAGTTTTTATTTTAACTTCGTTTATTTTATTTAGTCAAAAGAGAGGAGAGAGAGAAATGGGGTGAGGGGAAGAGAGAGAGAGAGAGAGGGGGAGGGAGAGGTGGAGAGATTGGGGAAGAGAGAGAGGCTGCGGAGAAAAGGGAGAGAGGGAGATGGCAGAGAGAGGAGAGGTCGGGAGAGGAAGGGGAGGGGAGAGTGGGGAGAGAGAGAGAGTGGGGAGGTGGTATCAAATATTAGTTTAGTTTAATTGATTATTGTAAATGTACTCTTATAAAATGGGGGGAGGGAAAGAGAAGTAGAGAAAGAGTGGCGAGAGAGTGAGGAGGAAGGAAGGGGAGGGAGACAGAGTGGGTAACAAATATTAGTTTAATTTATTGTTGAATTTATTATAAGATGGAATGCGAGAAAAAATATCAAATATTAGTTTAGTTTATTATTGTGAATTAATTTATTATTGTGAGGGGGAGGGGGAGAGAAAGGGGAGAGATTGTTTTTAGTTTAGAAACAGAAAAACGTAGAAAATAGGTGCAGGAGGAGTCCATTTGGCCCTTCGTGCCAACACCGCCATTCATTGTGATCATGGCAGATCATCCACAATCAGTAACCTGTGCCTGCTTCTCCCCATATTCCTTGACTCCACTCGCCCCTACAGCTCTTTAATCTAGTTTAGTTTATTCAGTCAAAGGAGAGGAGAGAGAGAGAGGGATGGGGTGAGTGTGAGAGAAAGAAGGGGAGAGTGAAAGGGGAGAGAGTGTATCACATTAGTCCGCGCGGGAATAGGTGACGCTTCGGGTCGAGACCCTTCTTCAGACTGATGTCAGGGGGGCGGGAGAAAGAAAGGATATAGGTGGAGATAGGAAGGCAGTGGGAGAACTGGGAAGGGGGAGGGGGGAATAGGAGAGAGGCAGAGGAACTGTCTAAAGTTGGAGAAGTCGATGTTCACACCGCTGGGCTGCAAGCCGCCCAAGCGAAATATGAGGTGCTGCTCCTCCAATTTCCGGTGGGCCTCACTATGGCATGGAGGAGGCCCATGACAGAAAGGTCAGACCCGGTGGCTGAGTACTTCAACTCCCCCTCCAACTCCCAGTCTGACCTTTCTGAGAATTTCACAACTTCATAACTCTCTGGGTGAAAGAGTTTTTCCCTCATCTCAGTACTAAATGGCCCACCCCTGAATCTTAAACTGTGGCACTTGGTTCTGGACTCCCCCAACATCGGAAACATGTTTCCTGCATCCCTTAATAATTTTATCTGTTTCTATAAGATCCCCTCTCATCCTACTAAACTCCAGCGAATACAAGCCCAGTCGCTCCATTCTTTCATCATATGACAGTCCCGCCATCCTGGGAATTAACCTCGTGAACCTGCGCTGCATTCCATCAATAGCAAGAATGTCCTTCCACAAATTGGGAGACCAAAGGTGCACACAATACCTCAGATGTGGTCTCACCAGGGCCCTGTACAACTGCAGAAGGATCTCTTTGCTCCTGTACTCAAATCCTCTCGTTGCGAAGGCTAACATGCCATTAGCTGTCTTCACTGCCTGCCGTACCTGCATGCTTACTTTTAGTGACTGATCTACAAGGATTCACTGGTCTTGTTGCACTTCCTCTTTTCATAATCGGACACCATTCAGATAATAATCTGCCTTCCTGTTCTTGCCACCAAAGTGGATAACCTCCCATTTATCCACATTACACTGCATCTGCCCACTCACCCAACCTATACAAGTCACCCTGCATCCTCATAGCATCTTCTTCACAGTTCATCATGCCACCCAGCTTTGTGTCATCTGCAAATCTGCTTATGTTACTTTTTATTCCTTCATCAAAATCATCTATATATGGATTGTAAATGGCTGCGGTCCCAGAACCGAGCCTTGCGGTACCCCACTAGTCACTGCCTGCCATTGCGAAAGGGACCCATTAATTCCTACTCTTTGTTTCCTATCAAAATGGCGGCACTGCCCTAGCAGCTGCCGCTCACCTGCGGTCCATTTGTCTTTGTGTTTTTGTTGTTTTTTTTTTGTCTTAGTTGTAGTTGTGATGTGGTGTTTTTGTGTTTGTGTACTATGTGTGTATGTGGGGGGGAGGGGGGAACTGTAACATTGTAAATATGTGTCCCTTCCGAACGGAGACCCGAGCTTTGTTTTCTGGGCCGTGTCTCCGTTCCTGCTGCGGCCCAACCATCGGCCCAACTCCTGGAGCTGTCAGCCTCCATCGGACTTACCATCCAAGTCCGTGGATCGGACTTACCATCACCGGAGCCGGCCGTCTTCGGAGGCTGCGGGAGCGGCTGCGACTTGCCTTAGGTTCGGGCCGCGTGGATGCCGACATCGGGAGCTCCGGCAGCGGCAGCGTGTTCGCCCGCCCCGGATCGCGGGGCTTGGGTCGCGGACATTTCACCGTCCGGCGCGGCCTAGGATGGCCGCGGGATATTTCTCTGCTGGGCGGGGGGCTTCAATGTCGGGAGCCATGACCGCCCCGACGTGCAGCAACAGCGGCAGCGACAGCGTGTTCGCCCGCCCCGGATCGGACTTATCATCAGCGGAGCCGGCCGTCTTCGGAGGCTGCGGGAGCGGCTGCGACGCGACGCGACGCGCCTTGGGCTTGGCCCGCTGTGGACCGTCCGGTGCGGCCTGCAACCACAACAGCCTGGCTGCGGGCGAAGACAGCAGGAGAAGGGAAAGACATTGTGGCCTTCCATCACAGTGAGGAGAGAGAGGACTGGAGGAGACTCACTGTGATGGATGTTTCTTTGATGGATGTTTCTTTTTTGTGTGTTTTTGGGGTTGGGTGGTTTGAGTGTCTGTTTGATGCTTTTATTGTTGGACTGTGTTTTTGGGGGTTTTGGGGTGTGTGATTTGAATGCCTATTTAATGCTTCTATTGTTGGACTGTGTTTTGGGGGGTTTTTGGGGTTGGGTAATTTGGGTGCCTGTTTAGTGCTTTTATTGTTGGACTGTGGGTGATTGAATTAACATTTTGTTCAAGATGGCCGCGCCGTTGTGTTTGGCTGCCTGCCACTGTATGTTTATTTTTTTTCCTAGTCAGATGTGCAGCACTTTGGTCAACGTGGGTTGTTTTTAAATGTGCTATACAAATAAATTGACTTGACTTGACTTGACTATCTGCCAACCAATTTTCTATCCATGTCAATACACTGCCCCCAATACTACGTGCTCTAATTTTGCCCACTCATCTCCTGATTGCCCACTAATTGGCCACTAACCAGTGTCCTCATGTACCTGTCCAAATGTCTTAGTGTTATTATTATGGCACTCCCTAT
>NW_027601796.1:15000-72500 GCF_053455715.1 Rhinoraja longicauda
ATTGATTGAGAAACTCCAAAGACTGGGAATTGTGGCGATACTGAGGGATGGAAATTGGGAGCGGCATTGTTCCAGCAAAGGGAATATTGTTTCAAACTCTATCAGGTCCAAATCTCCGCGTTATGCTGTTTGTCTTATTTCATTCAATCCACTTGACTCACTAAGGCAATCCCAAATTCCAGGGACCCTCTCAGGGCTTCTGGTGCCCAGTTTGAAGGTGGACTGGGCGACATTTGTCCACAGGTTGAGGAATTAGATCAACAGATCACCTCGCACTAAAGTGGCCCCTCCTCTCTGCTTCACCACTCAATATGATCGCGGCTTAACTGACTGCAACCTCACCCCCACACTCCCGGCGAGGCCGGTAACCATTCACTCCTTGCTTGCTTGCAGTGGGTCTGATTTTGCGCCGGGACAATAACATTCTCTGCCTTCGTCACCTCACGACACGCAGAGAACAGAAATATTGTGGATTCAGAATGGTCCGAAACCCAAATAAAACAGCGAATGAAGCGGCACATCTCCCTCCTCCCTTTCTCTCCCTCCTCCATTTCTCTCTCCCTCCTCCCTTTCTCTCTCCCTCCTCCCTTTCTCTCTCCCTCCTCCCTTTCTCTCTCCCTCCATCCTTACTGCTGTCGCTCTCTCTGAACTATCACTCTCTCCTAACATCTCTATTCTTACTCTCGGCTCCGCCATCTCTCTGTCAACCTCTCTCTCCTAACCCCCCCCCCCCCTCCTTCTCACTCCCATTGCATTTATCCCTCCGTTTCTTTCTAACTATCTGACCCTTCCATCGCCCCGTTTTGCCAACTCACGCGATCTGAACTCCGCTCTCTTTTCATGTTCCCACTCTCCCTTTGTTACTTAACTCTCACTCCATCTCTTCTTTCGTCTTCTCCGCTATATCTTCTTTTCATCACTGTACTCCCTATCTGTCTCTCTCTTTTCCCCAACACTCCTCCTGCTCGCCCTCACCTCCCTCTCCAAGGCTTTTCTTGCGAAGTGCGGTTAAAACGCCTAGCCACCATGGGGTGTCTCTCTACCCCGTTCCCTCACACTTCAATAGCCCTTCCAGGCGAGGCTGCTGTTCACATGCACCTCATCTAATCCCTTCTATTGCATGCGGTGTTCAAGATATGGTCTCCTTTGCATCGGCGTGGTCAAGTGCAGACTCGGCGACCGTTCCGCCAAACACTTACCGTCGTTCCGTCAAGGCCTCCCGGATCTTCCCGTTGTCACTCGCCTTCCCACACTGACCTTTCTGTCCTTTGCTTCATCTATTGCCAGACTGAAGCGACATGCAAACTGAAAGAACGCCACTTCATATTCCGCCCTTGGTGCCTTGCAACAATAGACAATAGACAATAGGTGCAGGAGGAGGCCATTCGGCCCTTCGAGCCTGTACGCACCGCCATTCAATGTGGTCATGGCTGATCATTCTCAATCACTACCCCGTTCCTGCCTTCTCCCCATACCCCCGGACTCCGCTATCCTTAAGAGCTCTATCTAGCTCTCTCTTGAGTGCAATCAGAGAATTGGCCTCCACTGCCTTCTGAGCAGAGAATTCCTGATGTTATGAACTATGAATTATCCAATGTTAGGTAACTAAGTGCAAATTCCCACTTCCCCCTCGCTCTTCCTCGTGCTTCATCCGGGCTCGCACCAATACATCCCCCCACCACATCTTCAACCGATATTACATCCTCTTTCTTTATAATTCCATCCTGCTCAACCCTTACCTCGCACCTGACAATGAAAACGGTATTCACCCGCTCATCGTTCAACTCGCTTTGTCCTGCTGTTCCCCCGTCCCACCACAATCAGTCTGGAGAAAGGTCCCGAACCGAAACTTCACCCATCCATGTCCTTAGCAGGCTTAGCCAGTTCGGCGTGCCCTCTACAACTCTCACCAACATCTACAGATGCACCATAAAAAGTATTTTATCAAGATGCATCACAGCTTGGTTTGGGAACAGCTCCATACAAGAACGCAAGATATTGCAGTGAATTGTCCAGAACATCACCCAAAGCAACCTCCCTTATATTGGCTCAATTTATAAACCACGCTTCCTCGGCAAGGCCAGCAGCATAATCAAGGACGAGTTACACCATTGCCACTCCTGCTTCTCCTCTGTCCCATCAGGTAAAATGCACAGAAGTGTGAAAATGCACACCTCCAGTTTCAGGGACAATGTCTTCCCAGCTGTTATCAGGCAACGGAATCATCCCACCACAACCAGAAAGCAGTGCTGAACTACTATCTACCTCTGTTGATCCTCGGACTATCCTTGATCGGATTTTGCAGGCTTTACCTCGCACTGGACGTTATCCCCTTATCATGTATCTATACTCTGTAAATGGCTCGACTGTAATGAAGTATTTTGTTTCCACTGACTGGGCAGCACGCAACAGTCTTTTCACGGTACCTCGGTACACGTGACAATAAACTGCACTGAACTGACATACTCAACTAGATTTCTCCAGAGGTGTAGCCTGACTCGCATTGGATATTGATTGTGTGTGACAGTGTGAGTGTGCGAGTCCGTGCAAGAGTGTGCTAGCACGTGTATGCGAGTGTGAATGTGTGAGATTGTGCACATGAGTCGGTGTGTGTGCGTATGCGTTAGTGTATGCGGTTGCAGGAATTTCAATGATTCAGTGATACCTTATTATCACGGACCCAGGTAGAGTGAAATGCTTAGTTTTGCAGACAACCCGGTAACATCATGTAGAAGACCTCACCGAGGCGGTACACAAGAGTCGCCACATTTTGACGCCGACAAATTTACAAACGTTGGCCGGATAGTTGTATCTCCTGCCTGCCGCCGCACCGCGGGTCGCCCCTTCGTTCTCGGCGGCCTTCCTCGCTCTCCGACGGTCCACCTCGCACTCTGCGGTTCCTCGCGGCTCCCACCTCGCTCCCGAGGCGCGGTTCTCATCGCCATCCGCGGTGGGCGAGCCAGGCCGACCGGGCCGACTGAAGGGCTTGGCCCCGCTCACCGGGAACACTCCCGGCCACGCTGCGCTGCGCTGCTCGACGCGAACATACAAGGATAAACTCAATCGCAAAATGTGCACGTGTGCATGCGGGTCTGCGTGTGAGAGAGCGGTAGAGTATGTAAGAGTGCCTATATTTGTGTGTGGGTCTGTGTGTGTGTGTCTGTGTTTGAGTCTGTGTTTGGGTTTGTGTTTGGGTCTGTGTTTGGGTCTGTGTTTGGGTTTGTGTTTGGGTTTGTGTTTGGGTCTGTGTTTGGGTTTGTGTTTGGGTTTGTGTTTGAGTCTGTGTTTGGGTTTGTGTTTGGGTTTGTGTTTGGGTTTGTGTTTGGGTCTGTGTTTGGGTCTGTGTTTGGGTTTGTGTTTGGGTTTGTGTTTGGGTTTGTGTTTGGGTCTGTGTTTGGGTTTGTGTTTGGGTTTGTGTTTGGGTTTGTGTTTGGGTCTGTGTTTGGGTTTGTGTTTGGGTTTGTGTTTGGGTTTGGGTCTGTGTTTGGGTCTGTTGCAATAATCATGCAAAACCGCTCAAATGTTAAATGCAATTGATGCATCGCATTAGGATAACTTTGCAGGCTGCTGCAATGTTAAATGCAGTGATGGCCTTGCATTAAAGTCACCTAGCTACCCCCAATGGATGTTATATGCTTTAAATTAATTGCAATAATTTTGCAAAACCCATCAAATGTTAAATGCAACAAATGCATCGTATTAGGATAACTTTGCAGGCTACTGCATTGTTCAATGCAGCGCTGGCGTTGCATTAAAGCAATATTGCAACACCCTGCGATGTGAAATGCAATAATAATCCTGCAAAACCTCTCAAATGTTAAATGCGACTAATGCATCGTATTAGGATAACTTTGCAGGCTGCTGCATTGTTAAATGCAGCGCTGGCGTTGCATTAAAGCAATATTGCAACCCCTGGGATGTTAAATGCAATAAAATTAATTGCAATAATTTTGCAAAACCTCTCAAATGTTAAATGCAATTAATGCAACGCAGTAGAACAACTTTGCAGGCTCCTGCAATGTTAAATGCAGCTCAGGCCTTGCTTTAAAGCAAAATTGCAGCTGTTCTGGGGTATTAAACGCATTAAAATCATTGTAATAATCATGCAAAATCTCTCAAATGTTCAATGCAACTAATGCATCGTATTATGATAACATTGCAGACTGCTGCAAAGTTAAATGCAGTGATGGCCTTGCATTAAAGAAATATTGCAGCCTCCTGGGATGTTTAATGCAATAAAATTAATTGCAAAAATCATGCAAAACCACTCAAATGTTAAATGCAACTGATGCAACGCATTAAAATCTTTATTGGTGTACGGTTCCCTCCTGACATCCATCCACCCACCCACCGATCGATCAATCAATCAATCTTTGATTAATTCTTATTATTATTAATAATATTAATTATTATTACTATAGTATTATTATTGTATTTACCACCCCCGGCACGTAGCTGAACCTCCAGGGCAGGGAGGAGACTATCCGGCATTTGGAAGTGCTTCCGGGAAGTGTGTCTGATGTGTGTGGGTCTGTGTGTGTGTCTGTGTGTGTGTCTGTGTGTGGGTGTGTGTTTGGGTCTGTGTTTGAGTCTGTATTTGGGTCTGTGTTTGGGTTTGTGTTTGGGTTTGTGTTTGGATTTGTGTTTGGGTCTGTGTTTGGGTCTGTGTTTGGGTTTGTGTTTGGATTTATGTTTGGGTTTGTGTTTGGGTCTGTGTTTGGGTTTGTGTTTGGGTTTGTGTCTGGTGTCTGGTGTGGGCGTTATAAACAAGTGCCGCGTGCTGTCTGTGGAAAGATCTTTATTGGTGTACGGTTGCTGTAATGTTAAATGCAGTGATGGCCTTGCATTAATGCAATATTACACCACCCTGGGATGTGAAATGCATTAAAAAATCTTTGCAATAATCATGCAAAACCTCTCAAATGTTAAATGCAATTGATGCATCGCATTAGGATAACTTTGCAGGCTGCTGCAATGTTAAATGCAGTGATGGCCTTGCATTCAAGTCACCTAGCTACCCCCAATGGATGTAATATGCATTAAATTAATTGCAATAATTTTGCAAAACCTCTCAAATGTTAAATGCAACAAATGCATCGCATTAGGATGACTTTTCAGGCTGCTGCAATGTTAAATGCAGTGATCGCCTTGCATTAAAGAAATATTGCAACACCCTGCGATGTGAAATGCAATAATTATCCTGCAAAACCTCTCAAATGTTAAATGCGACTAATGCATCGTATTAGGATAACTTTGCAGGCTGCTGCATTGTTAAATGCAGCGCTGGCGTTGCATTAAAGCAATATTGCAACCCCTGGGATGTTAAATGCAATAAAATTAATTGCAATAATTTTGCAACACCTCTCAAATGTTAAATGCAATTAATGCAACACATTAGAACAACTTTGCAGGCTCCTGCAATGTTAAATGCAGCGCAGGCCTTGCATTAAAGCAAAATTGCAGCTGTTCTGGGGTATTAAACGCATTAAAAGCATTGTAATAATCATGCAAAATCTCTCAAATGTTCAATGCAACTAATGCATCGTATTATGATAACATTGCAGACTGCTGCAAAGTTAAATGCAGTGATGGCCTTGCATTAAAGAAATATTGCAGCCTCCTGGGATGTTTAATGCAATAAAATTAATTGCAATAATCATGCAAAACCACTCAAATGTTAAATGCAACTGATGCAACGCATTAAAATCTTTATTGGTGTACGGTTCCTCCTGACATCCATCCACCCACCCACCCATCGATCAATCAATCTTTGATTAATTCTTATTATTATTAATAATATTAATTATTATTACTATAGTATTATTATTGTATTTACTACCCCCGGCATGTAGCGGAACCTCCAGGGCAGGGAGGAGACTATCCGGCATTTGGAAGTGCTTCCGGGAAGTGTGTCTGATGTGTGTGGGTCTGTGTGTGTCTGTGTGTGTGTCTGTGTGTGTGTGTCTGTGTGTGGGTGTGTGTTTTGGTCTGTGTTTGAGTCTGTGTAGGGTCTGTGTTTGGGTTTGTGTTTGGGTTTGTGTTTGGGTTTGTGTTTGGGTCTGTGTTTGGGTCTGTGTTTGGGTCTGTGTTTGGGTCTGTGTTTGGGTTTGTGTTTGGGTTTGTGTTTGGGTTTGTGTTTGGGTCTGTGTTTGAGTCTGTGTTTGGGTTTGTGTTTGGGTCTGTGCTTGGGTCTGTGTTTGGGTTTGTGTTTGAGTTTGTGTTTGGGTTTGGGTTTGTGTTTGGGTCTGTTGCAATAATCATGCAAAACCGCTTAAATGTTAAATGCAATTGATGCATCGCATTAGGATAACTTTGCAGGCTGCTGCAATGTTAAATGCAGTGATGGCCTTGCATTAAAGTCACCTAGCTACCCCCAATGGATGTTATATGCTTTAAATTAATTGCAATAATTTTGCAAAACCCATCAAATGTTAAATGCAACAAATGCATCGTATTAGGATAACTTTGCAGGCTACTGCATTGTTAAATGCAGCGCTGGCGTTGCATTAAAGCAATATTGCAACACCCTGCGATGTGAAATGCAATAATAATCCTGCAAAACCTCTCAAATGTTAAATGCGACTAATGCATCGTATTAGGATAACTTTGCAGGCTGCTGCATTGTTAAATGCAGCGCTGGCGTTGCATTAAAGCAATATTGCAACCCCTGGGATGTTAAATGCAATAAAATTAATTGCAATAATTTTGCAAAACCTCTCAAATGTTAAATGCAATTAATGCAACGCAGTAGAACAACTTTGCAGGCTCCTGCAATGTTAAATGCAGCTCAGGCCTTGCTTTAAAGCAAAATTGCAGCTGTTCTGGGGTATTAAACGCATTAAAATCATTGTAATAATCATGCAAAATCTCTCAAATGTTCAATGCAACTAATGCATCGTATTATGATAACATTGCAGACTGCTGCAAAGTTAAATGCAGTGATGGCCTTGCATTAAAGAAATATTGCAGCCTCCTGGGATGTTTAATGCAATAAAATTAATTGCAAAAATCATGCAAAACCACTCAAATGTTAAATGCAACTGATGCAACGCATTAAAATCTTTATTGGTGTACGGTTCCCTCCTGACATCCATCCACCCACCCACCGATCGATCAATCAATCAATCTTTGATTAATTCTTATTATTATTAATAATATTAATTATTATTACTATTGTATTATTATTGTATTTACTACCCCCGGCACGTAGCTGAACCTCCAGGGCAGGGAGGAGACTATCCGGCATTTCGAAGTGCTTCCGGGAAGTGTGTCTGATGTGTGTGGGTCTGTGTGTGTGTCTGTGTGTGTGTCTGTGTGTGGGTGTGTGTTTGGGTCTGTGTTTGAGTCTGTGTTTGGGTTTGTGTTTGGATTTGTGTTTGGGTCTGTGTTTGGGTCTGTGTTTGTGTTTGTGTTTGGATTTATGTTTGGGTTTGTGTTTGGGTCTGTGTTTGGGTTTGTGTTTGGGTTTGTGTCTGGTGTCTGGTGTGGGCGTTATAAACAAGTGCCGCGTGCTGTCTGTGGAAAGATCTTTATTGGTGTACGGTTGCTGTAATGTTAAATGCAGTGATGGCCTTGCATTAATGCAATATTACACCACCCTGGGATGTGAAATGCATTAAAAAATCTTTGCAATAATCATGCAAAACCTCTCAAATGTTAAATGCAATTGATGCATCGCATTAGGATAACTTTGCAGGCTGCTGCAATGTTAAATGCAGTGATGGCCTTGCATTCATGTCACCTAGCTACCCCCAATGGATGTAATATGCATTAAATTAATTGCAATAATTTTGCAAAACCTCTCAAATGTTAAATGCAACAAATGCATCGCATTAGGATGACTTTTCAGGCTGCTGCAATGTTAAATGCAGTGATCGCCTTGCATTAAAGAAATATTGCAACACCCTGCGATGTGAAATGCAATAATAATCCTGCAAAACCACTCAAATGTTAAATGCGACTAATGCATCGTATTAGGATAACTTTGCAGGCTGCTGCATTGTTAAATGCAGCGCTGGCGTTGCATTAAAGCAATATTGCAACCCCCTGGGATGTTAAATGCAATAAAATTAATTGCAATAATTTTGCAAAACCTCTCAAATGTTAAATGCAATTAATGCAACGCATTAGAACAACTCTGCAGGCTCCTGCAATGTTAAATGCAGCGCAGGCCTTGCATTAAAGCAAAATTGCAGCTGTTCTGGGGTATTAAACGCATTAAAATCATTGTAATAATCATGCAAAATCTCTCAAATGTTCAATGCAACTAATGCATCGTATTATGATAACATTGCAGACTGCTGCAAAGTTAAATGCAGTGATGGCCTTGCATTAAAGAAATATTGCAGCCTCCTGGGATGTTTAATGCAATAAAATTAATTGCAATAATCATGCAAAACCACTCAAATGTTAAATGCAACTGATGCAACGCATTAAAATCTTTATTGGTGTACGGTTCCCTCCTGACATCCATCCACCCACCCACCGATCGATCAATCAATCAATCTTTGATTAATTCTTATTATTATTAATAATATTAATTATTATTACTATAGTATTATTATTGTATTTACTACCCCCGGCACGTAGCTGAACCTCCAGGGCAGGGAGGAGACTATCCGGCATTTGGAAGTGCTTCCGGGAAGTGTGTCTGATGTGTGTGGGTCTGTGTGTGTGTCTGTGTGTGTGTCTGTGTGTGGGTGTGTGTTTGGGTCTGTGTTTGAGTCTGTGTTTGGGTCTGTGTTTGGGTCTGTGTTTGGGTTTGTGTTTGGGTTTGTGTTTGGGTTTGTGTTCGGATTTATGTTTGGGTCTGTGTTTGGGTTTGTGTTTGGGTTTGTGTCTGGTGTCTGGTGTGGGCGTTATAAACAAGTGCCGCGTGCTGTCTGTGGAAAGATCTTTATTGGTGTACGGTTGCTGTAATGTTAAATGCAGTGATGGCCTTGCATTAATGCAATATTACACCACCCTGGGATGTGAAATGCATTAAAAAATCATTGCAATAATCATGCAAAACCTCTCAAATGTTAAATGCAATTGATGCATCGCATTAGGATAACTTTGCAGGCTGCTGCAATGTTAAATGCAGTGATGGCCTTGCATTAAAGTCACCTAGCTACCCCCAATGGATGTAATATGCATTAAATTAATTGCAATAATTTTGCAAAACCTCTCAAATGTTAAATGCAACAAATGCATCGCATTAGGATGAATTTTCAGGCTGCTGCAATGTTAAATGCAGTGATCGCCTTGCATTAAAGAAATATTGCAACACCCTGCGATGTGAAATGCAATAATAATCCTGCAAAACCTCTCAAATGTTAAATGTGACTAATGCATCATATTAGGATAACTTTGCAGGCTGCTGCATTGTTAAATGCAGCGCTGGCGTTGCATTAAAGCAATATTGCAACCCTCTGGGATGTTAAATGCAATAAAATTAATTGCAATAATTTTGCAAAACCTCTCAAATGTTAAATGCAATTAATGCAACGCATTAGAACAACTTTGCAGGCTCCTGCAATGTTAAATGCAGCGCAGGCCTTGCATTAAAGCAAAATTGCAGCTGTTCTGGGGTATTAAACACATTAAAATCATTGTAATAATCATGCAAAATCTCTCAAATGTTCAATGCAACTAATGCATCGTATTATGATAACATTGCAGACTGCTGCAAAGTTAAATGCAGTGATGGCCTTGCATTAAAGAAATATTGCAGCCTCCTGGGATGTTTAATGCAATAAAATTAATTGCAATAATCATGCAAAACCACTCAAATGTTAAATGCAACTGATGCAACGCATTAAAATCTTTATTGGTGTACCGTTCCTCCTGACATCCATCCACCCACCCACCGATCGATCGATCAATCTTTGATTAATTCTTATTATTATTAATAATATTAATTATTATTACTATAGTATTATTATTGTATTTACTACCCCCGGCACGTAGCAGAACCTCCAGGGCAGGGAGGAGACTATCCGGCATTTGGAAGTGCTTCCGGGAAGTGTGTCTGATGTGTGTGGGTCTGTGTGTGTCTGTGTGTGTGTCTGTGTGTGGGTGTGTGTTTGGGTCTGTGTTTGAGTCTGTGTTTGGGTCTGTGTTTGGGTCTGTGTTTGGGTTTGTGTTTAGGTTTGTGTTTGGGTTTGTGTTTGGGTCTGTGTTTGGGTTTGTGTTTAGGTTTGTGTTTGGGTTTGTGTTTGGGTTTGTGTTTGGGTTTGTGTTTGGGTTTGTGTTTAGTTTTGTGTTTGGGTTTGTGTTTGGGTTTGTGTTTGGGTTTGTGTTTGGGTCTGTGTTTGAGTCTGTGTTTGGGTCTGTGTTTGGGTCTGTGTTTGGGTTTGTGTTTGAGTTTGTGTTTGTGTTTGGGTTTGTGTTTGGGTCTGTTGCAATAATCATGCAAAACCGCTCAAATGTTAAATGCAATTGATGCATCGCATTAGGATAACTTTGCAGGCTGCTGCAATGTTAAATGCAGTGATGGCCTTGCATTAAAGTCACCTAGCTACCCCCAATGGATGTTATATGCTTTAAATTAATTGCAATATCTTTGCAAAACCTCTCAAATGTTAAATGCGACTAATGCATCGTTTTAGGATAACTTTGCAGGCTGCTGCATTGTTAAATGCAGCGCTGGCGTTGCATTAAAGCAATATTGCAAACCCCTGGGATGTTAAATGCAATAAAATTAATTGCAATTATTTTGCAAAACCTCTCAAATGTTAAATGCAACAAATGCATCGCATTAGGATGACTTTTCAGGCTGCTGCAATGTTAAATGCAGTGATCGCCTTGCATTAAAGAAATATTGCAACACCCTGCGATGTGAAATGCAATAATTATCCTGCAAAACCTCTCAAATGTTAAATGCGACTAATGCATCGTATTAGGATAACTTTGCAGGCTGCTGCATTGTTAAATGCAGCGCTGGCGTTGCATTAAAGCAATATTGCAACCCCTGGGATGTTAAATGCAATAAAATTAATTGCAATAATTTTGCAACACCTCTCAAATGTTAAATGCAATTAATGCAACACATTAGAACAACTTTGCAGGCTCCTGCAATGTTAAATGCAGCGCAGGCCTTGCATTAAAGCAAAATTGCAGCTGTTCTGGGGTATTAAACGCATTAAAAGCATTGTAATAATCATGCAAAATCTCTCAAATGTTCAATGCAACTAATGCATCGTATTATGATAACATTGCAGACTGCTGCAAAGTTAAATGCAGTGATGGCCTTGCATTAAAGAAATATTGCAGCCTCCTGGGATGTTTAATGCAATAAAATTAATTGCAATAATCATGCAAAACCACTCAAATGTTAAATGCAACTGATGCAACGCATTAAAATCTTTATTGGTGTACGGTTCCTCCTGACATCCATCCACCCACCCACCCATCGATCAATCAATCTTTGATTAATTCTTATTATTATTAATAATATTAATTATTATTACTATAGTATTATTATTGTATTTACTACCCCCGGCATGTAGCGGAACCTCCAGGGCAGGGAGGAGACTATCCGGCATTTGGAAGTGCTTCCGGGAAGTGTGTCTGATGTGTGTGGGTCTGTGTGTGTCTGTGTGTGTGTCTGTGTGTGTGTGTCTGTGTGTGGGTGTGTGTTTTGGTCTGTGTTTGAGTCTGTGTAGGGTCTGTGTTTGGGTTTGTGTTTGGGTTTGTGTTTGGGTCTGTGTTTGGGTCTGTGTTTGGGTTTGTGTTTGGGTTTGTGTTTGGGTCTGTGTTTGGGTCTGTGTTTGGGTCTGTGTTTGGGTTTGTGTTTGGGTTTGTGTTTGGGTTTGTGTTTGGGTTTGTGTTTGGGTCTGTGTTTGGGTTTGTGTTTGGGTCTGTGTTTGGGTTTGTGTTTGGGTTGGTGTTTGGGTTTGTGTTTGGGTCTGTGTTTGTTTTGTGTTTGGGTCTGTGTTTGAGTCTGTGTTTGGGTTTGTGTTTGGGTCTGTGCTTGGGTCTGTGTTTGGGTTTGTGTTTGAGTTTGTGTTTGGGTTTGGGTTTTGTGTTTGGGTCTGTTGCAATAATCATGCAAAACCGCTCAAATGTTAAATGCAATTGATGCATCGCATTAGGATAACTTTGCAGGCTGCTGCAATGTTAAATGCAGTGATGGCCTTGCATTAAAGTCACCTAGCTACCCCCAATGGATGTTATATGCTTTAAATTAATTGCAATAATTTTGCAAAACCCATCAAATGTTAAATGCAACAAATGCATCGTATTAGGATAACTTTGCAGGCTACTGCATTGTTAAATGCAGCGCTGGCGTTGCATTAAAGCAATATTGCAACACCCTGCGATGTGAAATGCAATAATAATCCTGCAAAACCTCTCAAATGTTAAATGCGACTAATGCATCGTATTAGGATAACTTTGCAGGCTGCTGCATTGTTAAATGCAGCGCTGGCGTTGCATTAAAGCAATATTGCAACCCCTGGGATGTTAAATGCAATAAAATTAATTGCAATAATTTTGCAAAACCTCTCAAATGTTAAATGCAATTAATGCAACGCAGTAGAACAACTTTGCAGGCTCCTGCAATGTTAAATGCAGCTCAGGCCTTGCTTTAAAGCAAAATTGCAGCTGTTCTGGGGTATTAAACGCATTAAAATCATTGTAATAATCATGCAAAATCTCTCAAATGTTCAATGCAACTAATGCATCGTATTATGATAACATTGCAGACTGCTGCAAAGTTAAATGCAGTGATGGCCTTGCATTAAAGAAATATTGCAGCCTCCTGGGATGTTTAATGCAATAAAATTAATTGCAAAAATCATGCAAAACCACTCAAATGTTAAATGCAACTGATGCAACGCATTAAAATCTTTATTGGTGTACGGTTCCCTCCTGACATCCATCCACCCACCCACCGATCGATCAATCAATCAATCTTTGATTAATTCTTATTATTATTAATAATATTAATTATTATTACTATAGTATTATTATTGTATTTACTACCCCCGGCACGTAGCTGAACCTCCAGGGCAGGGAGGAGACTATCCGGCATTTGGAAGTGCTTCCGGGAAGTGTGTCTGATGTGTGTGGGTCTGTGTGTGTGTCTGTGTGTGTGTCTGTGTGTGGGTGTGTGTTTGGGTCTGTGTTTGAGTCTGTATTTGGGTCTGTGTTTGGGTTTGTGTTTGGGTTTGTGTTTGGATTTGTGTTTAGGTCTGTGTTTGGGTCTGTGTTTGTGTTTGTGTTTGGATTTATGTTTGGGTTTGTGTTTGGGTCTGTGTTTGGGTTTGTGTTTGGGTTTGTGTCTGGTGTCTGGTGTGGGCGTTATAAACAAGTGCCGCGTGCTGTCTGTGGAAAGATCTTTATTGGTGTACGGTTGCTGTAATGTTAAATGCAGTGATGGCCTTGCATTAATGCAATATTACACCACCCTGGGATGTGAAATGCATTAAAAAATCTTTGCAATAATCATGCAAAACCTCTCAAATGTTAAATGCAATTGATGCATCGCATTAGGATAACTTTGCAGGCTGCTGCAATGTTAAATGCAGTGATGGCCTTGCATTCAAGTCACCTAGCTACCCCCAATGGATGTAATATGCATTAAATTAATTGCAATAATTTTGCAAAACCTCTCAAATGTTAAATGCAACAAATGCATCGCATTAGGATGACTTTTCAGGCTGCTGCAATGTTAAATGCAGTGATCGCCTTGCATTAAAGAAATATTGCAACACCCTGCGATGTGAAATGCAATAATAATCCTGCAAAACCACTCAAATGTTAAATGCGACTAATGCATCGTATTAGGATAACTTTGCAGGCTGCTGCATTGTTAAATGCAGCGCTGGCGTTGCATTAAAGCAATATTGCAACCCCCTGGGATGTTAAATGCAATAAAATTAATTGCAATAATTTTGCAAAACCTCTCAAATGTTAAATGCAATTAATGCAACGCATTAGAACTCTGCAGGCTCCTGCAATGTTAAATGCAGCGCAGGCCTTGCATTAAAGCAAAATTGCAGCTGTTCTGGGGTATTAAACGCATTAAAATCATTGTAATAATCATGCAAAATCTCTCAAATGTTCAATGCAACTAATGCATCGTATTATGATAACATTGCAGACTGCTGCAAAGTTAAATGCAGTGATGGCCTTGCATTAAAGAAATATTGCAGCCTCCTGGGATGTTTAATGCAATAAAATTAATTGCAATAATCATGCAAAACCACTCAAATGTTAAATGCAACTGATGCAACGCATTAAAATCTTTATTGGTGTACGGTTCCCTCCTGACATCCATCCACCCACCCACCGATCGATCAATCAATCAATCTTTGATTAATTCTTATTATTATTAATAATATTAATTATTATTACTATAGTATTATTATTGTATTTACTACCCCCGGCACGTAGCTGAACCTCCAGGGCAGGGAGGAGACTATCCGGCATTTGGAAGTGCTTCCGGGAAGTGTGTCTGATGTGTGTGGGTCTTTGTGTGTGTCTGTGTGTGTGTCTGTGTGTGGGTGTGTGTTTGGGTCTGTGTTTGAGTCTGTGTTTGGGTCTGTGTTTGGGTCTGTGTTTGGGTTTGTGTTTGGGTTTGTGTTCGGATTTATGTTTGGGTCTGTGTTTGGGTTTGTGTTTGGGTTTGTGTCTGGTGTCTGGTGTGGGCGTTATAAACAAGTGCCGCGTGCTGTCTGTGGAAAGATCTTTATTGGTGTACGGTTGCTGTAATGTTAAATGCAGTGATGGTCTTGCATTAATGCAATATTACACCACCCTGGGATGTGAAATGCATTAAAAAATCATTGCAATAATCATGCAAAACCTCTCAAATGTTAAATGCAATTGATGCATCGCATTAGGATAACTTTGCAGGCTGCTGCAATGTTAAATGCAGTGATGGCCTTGCATTAAAGTCACCTAGCTACCCCCAATGGATGTAATATGCATTAAATTAATTGCAATAATTTTGCAAAACCTCTCAAATGTTAAATGCAACAAATGCATCGCATTAGGATGACTTTTCAGGCTGCTGCAATGTTAAATGCAGTGATCGCCTTGCATTAAAGAAATATTGCAACACCCTGCGATGTGAAATGCAATAATAATCCTGCAAAACCTCTCAAATGTTAAATGCGACTAATGCATCGTATTAGGATAACTTTGCAGGCTGCTGCATTGTTAAATGCAGCGCTGGCGTTGCATTAAAGCAATATTGCAACCCCCTGGGATGTTAAATGCAATAAAATTAATTGCAATAATTTTGCAAAACCTCTCAAATGTTAAATGCAATTAATGCAACGCATTAGAACAACTCTGCAGGCTCCTGCAATGTTAAATGCAGCGCAGGCCTTGCATTAAAGCAAAATTGCAGCTGTTCTGGGGGTATTAAACGCATTAAAATCATTGTAATAATCATGCAAAATCTCTCAAATGTTCAATGCAACTAATGCATCGTATTATGATAACATTGCAGACTGCTGCAAAGTTAAATGCAGTGATGGCCTTGCATTAAAGAAATATTGCAGCCTCCTGGGATGTTTAATGCAATAAAATTAATTGCAATAATCATGCAAAACCACTCAAATGTTAAATGCAACTGATGCAACGCATTAAAATCTTTATTGGTGTACGGTTCCCTCCTGACATCCATCCACCCACCCACCGATCGATCAATCAATCAATCTTTGATTAATTCTTATTATTATTAATAATATTAATTATTATTACTATAGTATTATTATTGTATTTACTACCCCCGTCACGTAGCTGAACCTCCAGGGCAGGGAGGAGACTATCCGGCATTTGGAAATGCTTCCGGGAAGTGTGTCTGATGTGTGTGGGTCTGTGTGTGTGTCTGTGTGTGTGTCTGTGTGTGGGTGTGTGTTTGGGTCTGTGTTTGAGTCTGTGTTTGGGTCTGTGTTTGGGTCTGTGTTTGGGTTTGTGTTTGGGTTTGTGTTTGGGTTTGTGTTTGGATTTATGTTTGGGTCTGTGTTTGGGTTTGTGTTTTGGTTTTTGTGTCTGGTGTCTGGTGTGGGCGTTATAAACAAGTGCCGCGTGCTGTCTGTGGAAAGATCTTTATTGGTGTACGGTTGCTGTAATGTTAAATGCAGTGATGGCCTTGCATTAATGCAATATTACACCACCCTGGGATGTGAAATGCATTAAAAAATCATTGCAATAATCATGAAAACCTCTCAAATGTTAAATGCAATTGATGCATCGCATTAGGATAACTTTGCAGGCTGCTGCAATGTTAAATGCAGTGATGGCCTTGCATTAAAGACACCTAGCTACCCCCAATGGATGTAATATGCATTAAATTAATTGCAATAATTTTGCAAAACCTCTCAAATGTTAAATGCAACAAATGCATCGCATTAGGATGACTTTTCAGGCTGCTGCAATGTTAAATGCAGTGATCGCCTTGCATTAAAGAAATATTGCAACACCCTGCGATGTGAAATGCAATAATAATCCTGCAAAACCTCTCAAATGTTAAATGCGACTAATGCATCGTATTAGGATAACTTTGCAGGCTGCTGCATTGTTAAATGCAGCGCTGGCGTTGCATTAAAGCAATATTGCAACCCCTGGGATGTTTAATGCAATAAAATTAATTGCAATAATAATGCAAAACCACTCAAATGTTAAATGCAACTGATGCAACGCATTAAAATCTTTATTGGTGTAGGGTTCCCTCCTGACATCCTTCCACCCACCCACCGATCGATCAATCAATCAATCTTTGATTAATTCTTATTATTATTAATAATATTAATTATTATTACTATAGTATTATTATTGTATTTACTACCCCCGGCACGTAGCTGAACCTCCAGGGCAGGGAGGAGACTATCCGGCATGTGGAAGTGCTTCCGGGAAGTGTGTCTGATGTGTGTGGGTCTGTGTGTGTCTGTGTGTGTGTGGGTGTGTGTGTGGGTGTGTGTGTGGGTGTGTGTGTGGGTCTTTGTGTGGGTCTGTGTTTGGGTTTGTGTTTGGGTTTGTGTTTGGGTCTGTGTTTGGGTTTGTGTTTGGGTTTGTGTTTGGGTTTGTGTTTGGGTTTGTGTTAGGGTTTGTGTTTGGATTTGTGTTTGGGTTTGTGTTTGGGTTTGTGTTTGGGTCTGTGTTTGTGCTTGTGTTTGGGTCTCCCCCCTCTCCCCCCCTCTCTCTCTCTCCCCCAGTTCTCTCTCTCTCTTTCCCCCAGCTCTGTCTCTCCCCCTCTCTCTCTCCCCAGCTCTATCTCTCTCTCTCTCTCCCCTCTCTCTCTCTCTCTCTCCCCTCTCTCTCTTCCCTCCCTCCCTCCATCCCTCCCTCCCTCCCTCCCTCTCCCTCTCTCTCTCTCTCTCTGTGTGTGTGTGCTTGTGTTACAGTTCTTGGCATTGTAATAAAAAACAGACGTCACCCTAATTGTGTGTGTGTGAGCAGACTGACTTACCCCAGTCTAGTAGACACACCGACACTCCAGCAGTTGTGACCAAACTTGCGATGGCCGTCTTTTATCTGCCTGCCTGCCTGCCTGCCACCCGCGCCAACCTGAAGGGCCCAAACACTTGTCTTACACTCAGCCCATAACAGATATTGATTAACCCCGTACATACATACATACTTATACGGAACAGGGATAAAGAATAAACAGGTGTCGTGCGTGTGTGCGCGCGCGATATAAACAAGTGCTGTCTGTGAAAAAATCTTTATTGGTGTACGGTTCCTCCTGACATCCATCCACCCACCCACCGATCGATCAATCAATCAATCTTTGATTAATTCTTATTATTAACAATATTAATTATTATTACTATAGTATTATTATTGTATTTACTACCCCCGGCACGTAGCGGAACCTCCAGGGCAGGGAGGAGACTATCCGGCATGTGGAAGTGCTTCCGGGAAGTGTGTCTGATGTGTGTGGGTCTGTGTGTGTGTCTGTGTGTGTGTCTGTGTGTGGGTGTGTGTTTGGGTCTGTGTTTGAGTCTGTGTTTGGGTCTGTGTTTGGGTTTGTGTTTGGGTCTGTGTTTGTGTTTGTGTTTGGGTCTGTGTTTGTGTTTGTGTTTGGGTTTGTGTCTGGTGTCTGGTGTGGGCGTTAGAAACAAGTGCCGCGTGCTGTCTGTGGAAAGATCTTTATTGGTGTACGGTTGCTGTAATGTTAAATGCAGTGATGGCCTTGCATTAATGCAATATTACACCACCCTGGGATGTGAAATGCATTAAAAAATCAATGCAATAATCATGCAAAACCTCTCAAATGTTAAATGCAATTGATGCATCGCATTAGGATAACTTTGCAGGCTGCTGCAATGTTAAATGCAGTGATGGCCTTGCATTAAAGTCACCTAGCAACCCCCAATGGATGTAATATGCATTAAATTAATTGCAATAATTTTGCAAAACCTCTCAAATGTTAAATGCAACAAATGCATCGCATTAGGATGACTTTTCAGGCTGCTGCAATGTTAAATGCAGTGATCGCCTTGCATTAAAGAAATATTGCAACACCCTGCGATGTGAAATGCAATAATAATCCTGCAAAACCTCTCAAATGTTAAATGCGACTAATGCATCGTATTAGGATAACTTTGCAGGCTGCTGCATTGTTAAATGCAGCGCTGGCGTTGCATTAAAGCAATATTGCAACCCCCTGGGATGTTAAATGCAATAAAATTAATTGCAATAATTTTGCAAAACCTCTCAAATGTTAAATGCAATTAATGCAACGCATTAGAACAACTTTGCAGGCTCCTGCAATGTTAAATGCAGCGCAGGCCTTGCATTAAAGTAAAATTGCAGCTGTTCTGGGGTATTAAACGCATTAAAATCATTGTAATAATCATGCAAAATCTCTCAAATGTTCAATGCAACTAATGCATCGTATTATGATAACATTGCAGACTGCTGCAAAGTTAAATGCAGTGATGGCCTTGCATTAAAGAAATATTGCAGCCTCCTGGGATGTTTAATGCAATAAAATTAATTGCAATAATCATGCAAATCCACTCAAATGTTAAATGCAACTGATGCAACGCATTAAAATCTTTATTGGTGTACGGTTCCCTCCTGACATCCATCCACCCACCCACCGATCGATCAATCAGTCAATCTTTGATTAATTCTTATTATTATTAATAATATTAATTATTATTACTATAGTATTATTATTGTATTTACTACCCCCGGCACGTAGCGGAACCTCCAGGGCAGGGAGGAGACTATCCGGCATTTGGAAGTGCTTCTGGGAAGTGTGTCTGATGTGTGTGGGTCTGTGTGTGTCTGTGTGTGTGTGGGTGTGTGTGTGGGTCTGTGTTTGGGTTTGTGTTTGGGTCTGTGTTTGGGTTTGTGTTTGAGTCTGTGTTTGTGTTTGGGTTTGTGTTTGGGTTCGTGTTTGGGTTTGTGTTTGGGTCTGTGTTTGGGTTTGTGTTTGGGTCTGTGTTTGTGTTTGGGTCTCCCCCCCTCTCCCCCCCCCTCTCTCTCTCCCCCAGCTCTCTCTCTCTCTCTCCCCCAGCTCTATCTCTCCCCCCTCTCTCTCTCCCCCAGCTCTATCTCTCTCTCTCTCTCTCCCCCTCTCTCTCTCCCCTCTCTCTCTTCCCTCCCTCCCTCCCTCCCTCCCTCCCTCCCTCCCTCCCTCCCTCCCTCTCCCTCTCTCTCTCTCTCTCTCTCTGTGTGTGTGTGCTTGTGTTACAGTTCTTGGCATTGTAATAAAAAACAGACGTCACCCTAATTGTGTGCGTGTGTGTGTGTGTGAGCTGACTGACTGACTTACCCCAGTCTAGTAGACACTCCAACACTCCAGCAGTTGTGACCAAGCTTGCGATGGCCGTCTTTTATCTGCCTGCCTGCCTGCCACCCGCGCCAACCTGAAGGGCCCAAACACTTGTCTTACACTCAGCCCATAACAGATATTGATTAACCCCGTACATACATACATACTTATACGGAACAGGGATAAAGAATAAACAGGTATCGTGCGTGTGTGTGCGCGCGTTATAAACAAGTGCTGTCTGTGAAAAAATCGAGCTATAATTTATAAATTTATCAATAAGCTACGAGCTTTAAATTATAAACAGGCATGTTGGCCGGTGTGGGCATGTGGGACTACTGTAGATGGGGCATGTTGGTCGGTGTGGGCGGGTGGGACTAGTGTAGATGGGGCATGTTGGTCAGTGTGGGCAGGTGGGACTAGTGTAGATGGGGCATGTTGGACGGTGTGGGCAGGTGGGACAAGTGCAGATGGGGCATGTTGGTCGGTGTGGGCGGGTGGGACTAGTGTAGATGGGGCATGATGGTCTGTGTGGGCGGGTGGGACTAGTGTAGATGGGGCATGTTGGTCAGTGTGGGCAGGTGGGACTAGTGTAGATGGGGCATGTTGGACGGTGTGGGCAGGTGGGACTAGTGTAGATGGGGCATGTTGGTCAGTGTGGGACTATTGTAGATGGGGCATGTTGGTCAGTGTGGGCAGGTGGGACTAGTGTAGATGGGGCATGTTGGTCAGTGTGGGCAGGTGGGACTAGTGTAGATGGGGCATGTTGGTCAGTGTGGGCAGGTGGGACTTGTGTAGATGGGGCATGTTGGACGGTGTGGGCGGGTGGGACTAGTGTAGATGGGGCATGTTGGTCGGTGTGGGCGGGTGGGACTAGTGTAGATGGGGCATGTTGGACGGTGTGGGCGGGTGGGACCAGTGTAGATGGGGCATGTTGGTCGGTGTGGGCAGGTGGGACTAGTGTAGATGGGGCATGTTGGTCGGTGTGGGACTAGCGTAGATGGGGCATGTTGGTCGATGTGGGCGGGTGGGACTAGTGTAGATGGGGCATGTTGGACGGTGTGGGCGGGTGGGACTAGTGTAGATGGGGCATGATGGCTATCCACCTCTTGCTATTAAAAGATATTTTATAAATTAAAGCTCATAGTTTTTTGTTTGGGAGAGAGAGGGAGGGAGGGAGGGAGGGAGGGAGGGAGAGAGGGAGGGATGGAGTGACAGAGGGAGGGAGGGAGAGAGGAGGGGAAGAGAGAGGAGGGGGAGAGAGAGGAGGGGGAGAGAGAGGAGGGGAGAGAGAGGAGGGGGAGAGGGGGGAGAGAGAGAGGAGGGGAAAGAGAAGAGGGAGAGCTATTTAATCTTGTTATTAAAAAGATATTTTATACCTCAAAAAGCTACGAGCTTTAATTTATAAAATATCTTTTAATAGCAAGAGGTGGAGACTGGGTGTGGACAATGTCGCCCATCGGGCGGGCTGCTAATTGATCATTGGTGGGATCGCTGAGCCTTGGGGAAGTTGTGGGCTTATGAAGGGCCACATGTGCTCACTGTTTCTTTCAACAAAATGGCCGCCACATGTGCTCACTGTTTCTTTGTGTCAATGTTTGTCCTTGCTTGCTGGCTCCCCTTCCCTCCCTCTCTCCCCCTCCTCTCTCTCACAATAGGTACAGGAGGAGGCCACTCGGCCCTTCGAGCCTGTATGTACCGCCATTCAATGTGATCGCGGCTGATCGTTCTCAATCAGTACCCACTCTCTGTGTGAAAAAAAAGTTCTCATCTCGGTCCTAAAATACTTCCCCTTTATCCTTAAACTGTGACCCCTTGTTCTGGACTTCCCCAACATCGGGAACAATCTTCCCGCCTCTAGCCTGTCCGACCCCTTAAGAATTTTGTACGTTTCTCCCCTCAATCTTCTAAATTCCAGCGAGTACAAGCCGAGTCTATCCAGTCTATCTTTATATGAAAGTCCTGCCATTCCAGCAATCAATCTGGTGAACCTTCTCTGTACTCCCTCTATGGCCTGTACGCACCGCCATTCAATGTGATCATGGCTGATTATTCTCAATCAGTACCCCGTTCCTGCCTTCTCCCCATACCCCCTGACTCCGCTATCCTTAAGAGTTGTATCTAGCTCTCTCTTGAATGTATTCAGAGAATTGGCCTCCACTGCCCTCTGAGGCAGAGAATCCCACAGATTCAAACTCTCTTTTTTTAAATTTGTTTAAATAAATTTTATTTAAGTTTTAACAGAACTCATACATGTTACATTTCATAGTAAGCAATAATAACTACATTATACAATACAATACAATACAATATATCTTTATTGTCATTGTACCCAGGGGTACAACGAGATTGGGAATGCGCCTCCCATACGATGCAATAATTTAGGTAATTTAAACAGCAGCAACCCAACGAAACAAAACAGTTGTAACAGTTTTTAGACAGGGTAAAGTGCAAGTTGATCTATGCGTTGTGGCCATCCGGCTCAGCAGGACCGGTTCATAGTAGCTATGGCCCTGGGGATGAAGCTGTTCCTGAGTCTGGAGGTGCGGGCATAGAAGGCCTTGTATCGTCTGCCCGATGGAAGGAGTTCGAACAGACTGTTGCAGTGGTGTGAAGAGTCTTTGTGGATGCTGGTGGCTTTTCTGAGGCATCGTGTGTTGTAGATGCCCTCCAAGTCTGGTAGCTGTGTTCCGATGGCCCTCTGAGCTCTATGGACTGCCCGCTGTAGAGCTTTCCTTTCTGCCTCCGTGCAGCTGAGGTACCACACAGGGATGCCATGCGTTAGGATGCTCTCTATGGTGCAGCGGTAGAAGGTCGTCAGCAGCTGTTGGGGTAGACCAGACTTTTTCAGTGTTCAATTATACATGTATTGTTCTGTATTATCTCCCCTCCCACCACCCCCCCTTCCCCCCACCCCCCAGTTAAAAAGAAGGAAAAAGAAAAAGAAAAAGAAAGAGAGAAAGAAAGAAACCTGGAGTCCAGAATGAGACACTTCCGGGTAATTTCTTATTAAATTCTTATTAAAGGTATCAAAACAATCCTGAATTTAAATATTTCCAATTCTTAATCCTAGCTTTAAAATGAATGGGTTCCACACCTTCAAGAAGAAGTCATATCCATTTCTCAGATTATACGTAGCTTTTTCTAATGGGATACAACTACACATTTCTGCAAACCATCTTTCAAATCTTATTTCATTTTGATCTTTCCAAGTGACCGCTACACATTTTTTTGCTATTGCTATTGCTATTTTGAGAAATCTTTCCTGATGTTTATCTAAAATCAGCTTTCGTAATATTCCTTTTGTATCTCCCAATAAAAACAACCTTGAATCCATTGGTATGATCTTATTCACCAATTGTTCCAAATTTTTTTTAGGTCTTTCCAAAAAGGAGTTGCCTTCTGACATGCCCATGTGGAGTGTAAAAAAGTACCCACGTCTTGGTTGCATCTAAAACAAATTTCAGATGAGTTTGGTTTTAAATTGTTTAATTTTTTCGGGGTTAAATATAGTTGATGTAAAAAATTATATTGTACTAAACTATATCTCACATTAATAGTATTTTTCATACTATCTAAACACAGTCTTTCCCAACTTGGTTCATCAATGATAATATTAAGATCTGTTTCCCATCTTTGTCTTGATTTTTGAATTCCTATCTTTGGACTAGATTTTTGTAATAATTTATACATTGATGATATTGTAGCGTGTTGATAAAGGCAAGGAGCCAGGTATTTTGGGAAGGTATATTTATTGGTTCGTGGGTCTCAGACGGGTCTAGTCTGCCGGAATGGCTTGGCGCCCAAACCTTGTCCTTATATCTCTGAGTCCAGGACCGCCTCCCGGGACTGGTCCATTCCCGTGCTGAGGGGTCGGTAGTAGTATGGCCCGACCCTTGGGAGCCGCCACAGTACCCCCCCCCAGATCCGGAGGCACGAAACGCACTGGTGGTCGCACAACCCGACCGGACCGCGTACGGTAATCGGTCGACAGAGGGGCCGGCGGAGGCACAGTTGGAGAGACAGGCGGTGGGACCTGCAAAGGGGGGCGACCTCGTGGCCGAGGCTGGGCCACCCGCACCGGTTGGTCGATGTCTAAGTGGGCCGGCTTCAGGCGGTCAATTGACACGGCCTCTGGCCGGCCCCCCATGTCCAAAACAAAGGTTGTCTGCCCGTGCTCCAGCACCCGGTATGGGCCTTCATACGGCCTCTGGAGTGGCGCCTGGTGGGCGTCACGGCGCAGGAACACAAAGGCACAGTCCTGGAGGGCCGATGGCACGTAAGGGCGGAATGTCCCATGGCGGGACGTCGGCACGGGTGCGAGCTTGCCAACTCGCTCTCGGAGGCGATGTAGGGTGGATGAGGGCGGTTCCTCTCGCCCCGGCAACGAGGGCACGAACTCCCCGGGCACCGTGAGCGGAGACCCGTAGACGAGCTCCGCTGAGGATGAAGCCAGGTCTTCCTTGGGGGCAGTCCGGATGCCCAGCAAAACCCATGGTAGCTCGTCCATCCAGTCGGGGCCGGCGAGTCGCGCCTTCAGCGCTGCCTTCAGCTGCCGGTGGAACCTCTCCACCAAGCCGTTTGCCTGCGGGTGATAGGCCGTGGTGTGGTGCAGCCGCACGCCCAACAGGTGGGCCATGGCCGACCACAGCTCGGAGGTGAACTGTGGCCCCCGGTCCGATGAGATGACCACCGGCACACCAAAGCGAGCAATCCAGTGCGCGGCCAACGCACGAGCGCATGTGGCTGTGGACGTATCAGCCAATGGTATGGCCTCCGGCCACCGCGTGAAGCGGTCCACCACCGTGAAGAGGTGGGTGATGCCCCGGGACGGCGGGAGCGGGCCCACAATGTCCACGTGCAGGTGGTCGAAACGGCGGCAGGGTAGACCGATCCCTTGGAGTGGCGCCCGGACGTGGCGTTGAATTTTCGACGTCTGGCACGGAATGCAGGTGCGGGCCCATTGGCCAACCTGCTTGCGCAGACCATGCCACATGAACCGCGCAGCCACCAATGAGATCGTTGCCCGGATGGATGGGTGAGCCAGCCCGTGGACCACGTCGAACACCCTCCTGCGCCACGCGGCCGGGACGATGGGGCGCGGCTGACCTGCCGACACATCGCAAAGTATCGTCGTTGCTCCGGGGCCGAGGGGAACATCCTCAAGGCGGAGGCCAGAGATGGCAGTCCGGTAGGCGGGCATCTCCCCGTCCGTTAGTTGGGCCTCTGCCAGGGCAGAATAATCAATGCCGGGTGCCACTTCTAACACGGCATTGATGGCGGGGCGAGACAATGCGTCGGCCACTCGGTTTTCCTTCCCCTCGATAAAGCGGATGGAGGTGGTAAATTCTGATATGTAGGCCAACTGGCGCTGCTGTCGGGCGGACCATGGGTCGGAGACCTTTGCCAGGGCGAAAGTGAGCGGCTTGTGGTCCGTGTAAGCGGTGAACGGGCGGCCCTCCAGAAAATAGCGGAAGTGACGAACGGCCAGGTACAGGGCGAGGAGCTCGCGGTCGAAAGCGCTGTACTTCTTCTGGGCGTTGTCGAGGTGCCGGCTGAAGAAGGCCAGGGGGCGCCAACCCCCGTCCGTGAGTTGTTCCAGTACGCCACCAACCGCCAACTCTGAGGCGTCCACCGTAAGGGCTGTCGGGGCATCCTCCCGTGGGTGAACAAGCAGCACAGCCCGAGCCAGGGCCTCCTTCGCGCCGTCAAAGGCTGTTACGGCCTCGTCGGTCCACACGACGGTCTTACGCTTGCCCGCCAGCAGCTCGTATAGCGGCCGCATGATGTGGGCCGCGGATGGCAGGAACCGGTGATAAAATGCCACCATGCCGACGAACTCCTGCAGGCCACGCACCGAGGACGGCCGGGGAAACCGGCGGATGGCGTCTACTTTGTCCGGCAGGGGAACCGCTCCTTGCGAGGACACACGGTGGCCGAGAAAGTCGATTGTGGCCACGCCAAAACGGCACTTGGCTAGGTTTATGGCCAACCCGTGTTCGCTGAGCCGCTGGAAAAGCTGCCGGAGGTGAGCACAGTGCTCCTGCCGCGAGCGGCTGGCTACCAAGATGTCGTCGAGGTAGACGAACAGGAAATCCAACCCGCGACAAACGCCGTTCATTAATCGTTGGAATGACTGCGCGGCGTTCTTGAGGCCGAACGGCATCCGCACGAACTCGTAGAGTCCGAACGGCGTGATGATTGCCGTCTTGGGTACATCCTCCGGGTGGACCGGGATCTGGTTGTAACCTCGCACCAGATCCACCTTTGAAAATATCGTGGCCCCAGCCAAATGGGCGTTGAAGTCCTGGATGTGGGGCACGGGGTATCGGTCCTCGGCGGTAGCGACGTTCAGCCGCCGATAATCCCCGCAAGGCCTCCAGCCCCCGTTTGCCTTGGGGACCATGTGGAGTGGAGATGCCCATGGGCTGTTGGAAGGGCGGACGATCCCCAAGGACTCCATCGTACGAAACTCCTGTCGTGCCAGGCGTAGTTTCTCAGGCGGGAGTCGGCGTGCTCGTGCGTGGAGGGGTGGGCCGGTAGTTGTGATGTAATGGTACACCCCATGCTTGGGGGTCGATGACCGGAATTGCGGGGCCATAATATCCGGAAAGTCCGCCAGCACCCGAGCGAAATGGGAGTCCACGGACGACAGCGGGCGTATAATCGGGTCATTCAGCCGCAACGCGATGGGCTCCATCGTGGCGGAGTGGACCAAGCGCTGCTGCCTGACGTCCACGAGGAGAGAATGAGCCCGCAGAAAGTCGGCCCCGAGCAACGGCTGGGAGACGTCGGCGATCGTAAACAGCCACGTAAAATGACTGGCGCCGAAAACGATGTGGACCGTGCGGACGCCATAGGTCTGGATAATGCTCCCATTTGCCGCGGTGAGGATGGGCCCCCGCTTCCCAGAACGAATGTCCAGCGGCGAAGGGGGCAGGACGCTCAGCTCCGCCCCGGTATCCACGAGGAAGCGGCTCCCGGACCGCCGATCCCAGGCGAAGAGGCGGTGAATCTGGCCGGCCACCGCAGGGACTATTGGTAGCCGGCCCGGGCGTTTTCCGGAAATGTGCACGGCTGGCGGCATTGTCGGGCTGCCGCACCCCAGCGCTGGTGGTAATAACACCAGTACCTCTTGCTGGTGCTGGCTGGAGCCTGCTGATGTGGGACTGCAGGTGCACGACCCGCAATGGCCACCGGGGGTGATCTCGCAGGCCTCCGGGGCATAGCTGTCACTCCTTCCACAGCTCCCCCGCCCGACCGGAGAAAATCGGGCGCTTCTCGAGTGACGTTAAGCGCACTGACGTCATCACGGCGCGCCGCCCACAGCGCGTCCGCGCGCCTGCCGAGGGCCCGGGTGTCTGCAAAGGAGGCGTCGGTGAGCTGCAGGCGAATGTCGGCCGGCAGCAGGTGCAGGTATGTATACTCGAACATCAGGCACGGTCTGTGCCCGTCGAGCAGCGCGACCATCTCCTTCAGGAGGCTAGATGGGCGCCGGTCACCGAGGCCTGGCATGTGGAGGAGCCTTTCGGCCCGCTCCATTCGGGTTAGCCCGTAGGTTTGGAGCAGCAGCTCCTTAAGGGCTTCATATTTACCGTCGGCCGGTGGGTCCTGGAGGAACTCCGTTACCTCTTCGGCCGCGTCCTGGTCAAGGGCTCCCACCAGGTGGAAAAAACGGGTGTTATCCACTGTAATGCCCTGCAGCTGGAACTGGGCCTCCGCTTGGTAAAACCAAATGCGAGCCCGGGTGGTCCAGAAGGTCGGGAGCTTGATTGCTACCGCGTCGACAGCTGGGGCCTGGTCGGCCTGCGAGCCGGACGGGCGGTCGGCTTCTGCTTTTGTGCCCATCCTAATGAATGGACCGTCGAGGTCACCAATGTAGCGTGTTGATAAAGGCAAGGAGCCAGGTATTTTGGGAAGGTATATTTATTGGTTCGTGGGTCTCAGACGGGTCTAGTCTGCCGGAATGGCTTGGCGCCCAAACCTTGTCCTTATATCTCTGAGTCCAGGACCGCCTCCCGGGACTGGTCCATTCCCGTGCCGAGGGGTCGGTAGTAGTATGGCCCGACCCTTGGGAGCCGCCACAGTATACATTTTTTTTATTCCCTTGCCCTGAATCAAGGATTCAATTCCTTTAATCTGAAATAGAGACATTGAATTACCTAACTTTTCCCTTAAAAAAGATTGTAATTGATAATAGAAAAAATACTATGCCCTGGAATTTGATATTTATTTCCCAATTAAGAAAATGTCAAAAAGTTATTTCCTTCATAGCAATCTCCTATATGTTTAATACCCTTCTGTTCCCAGACTTGTAGTATTTGATTATTCCAAGCAAACGGCAATAATCTATTTTTTACTAATGGAATTTTAGCAGTTAAAACAAATCTTTTATCATTAACTTTAACTGTTTTCAACAATGTATTAATTAAATGTTTTAGCAAAGGTGACTCTTTATCCTTAACTAATAGCTTCGCTTTCCATTTATATATAAATTCTTCTGGACATAACTCTTTTATTTTATCCATTTCAATTTTAACCCATGCTGTTTTTCCACCCTCTTGATAAAAGGATGAAATAAAACTCATTTGTGCTGCCAGATAATAATTTTTTTAATTTGGTAATTGCAGTCCACCTAATTCAAATTTCCATGTTAATTTTTCCAGAGACACTCTTGGCATTTTGCCTTTCCAAAGAAAATTCCTCACAATTTTGTTCAATTCTTGAAATTTTTTATTTGGCAAAGGTATAGGCAGTGTTTGGAATAAATACTGTATCCTCGGAAAAATATTCATCTTAATACAGTTCACTCTCCCTAGCAATGTAATTGGAAGATTCATCCATTTCTTCAGGTCCTCATCTATTTTTTTAATTAGTGGTTTATAATTTATACAAATTATTTAACTTATTATCTACTTTAACTCCTAAGTACTTAATGCCTTCTTTTTGCCATTTAAACTGACTTTCTCTTTTACATTGGTCATAATTGCCTTCAAAAAGAGGCATTATTTCAGTTTTATCTTTATTAATTTTATATCCTGATACTTTCCCGTATTCTTCCAGTCTGAAATATAATTTTCTTAAGGATTCCAATGGTCTAGTATGACAAATTAAGACATCGTCTGCAAATAAAGTAATTTTGTGATCTTCCATGACTGAAGAAAATGTGGCCAAAGGAATATACTGCAAAAGGCAAGGGATGTTGTTTGAAAAGATACCTGACTACAGGGAATGTAGCCCAAGCTGTGATCATCCATCGCCTCTATTGTGGACATGGTAGGAGGTGTGAATGTAAAACAAGGGCCGAAGCTGACTTCATGTCTGGTTACTCCAATGTGATAATTGCTTCTATTGTGTAGCCCTGAGCTCAGGAATAAAGTGGAGATTTTTCTTTATAATATAGTTTTGGAGAGTTTGAGAAAGGGAGGGAGGGAGGGAGAGGGAGGGAGGGAGGGAGGGAGGGAGAGAGAGGGAGGGAGGGAGGGAGGGAGGGAGAGAGAGGGAGGGAGAGGGAGGGAGAGAGAGAGAGAGATTCACCCACGTACAAACAAACTCAAAAAGCTACGAGCTTTAATTTATAGAAACAGAAACATAGAAAATAGGTGCAGGAGTAGGCCATTCGGCCCTTTGAGCCTGTACGCACCGCCATTCAATATGATCATGGCTGATCATCCAGCTCAGTAGCCTGTACCTGCCTTCTCTCCATACCCCCTGATCCCTTTAGCCACAAGGGCCACATCCAACTCCCTCTTAAATATAGCCAATGAACTGGCCTCAACTACCTTCTGTGGCAGAGAGTTCCACTGGCAGAGAATTCCAGTGGAATTTATCAAATAAAATAAATTTATCAAAAAGCTACGAGCTTTAATTTATAAATTTATCAAAAAGCTACGAGCTTTAATTTATAAATTTATCAAAAAGCTACGAGCTTTAATTTATAAATTTATCAAAAAGCTACGAGCTTTAATTTATAAATTTATCAAAAAGCTACGAGCTTTAATTTTTAAATTTATCAAAAAGCTACGAGCTTTAATTTATAAACCGGCATGTTGGTCGTTGTGGGCAGGTGGGACTAGTGTAGATGGGGCATGTTGGTCGTTGTGGGACTAGTGTAGATGGGGCATGTTGGTCGGTGTGGGCAGGTGGGACTAGTGTAGATGGGGCATGTTGGTCGGTGTGGGCAGGTGGGACTAGTGTAGATGGGGCTTGTTGGTCGTTGTGGGACTAGTGTAATGGGGCATGTTGGTCGTTGTGGGCAGGTGGGACTAGTGTAGATGCGGCATGTTGGTCTGTGTGGGCACGTGGGACTAGTGTAGATGGGGCATGTTGGCCGGTGTCGGCAGGTGGGACTAGTATAGATGGGGCATGTTGGTCGGTGTGGGCAGGTGGGACTAGTGTAGATGGGGCATGTTGGTCGGTGTGGGCTGGTGGGACTAGTGTAGATGGGGCATGTTGGTCGGTGTGGGCAGGTGGGACTAGTGTAGATGGGGCATGTTGGTCGGTGTGGGCAGGTGGGACCAGTGTAGATGGGGCATGTTGGGCGGTGTGGGAAGGTGGGACTAGTGTAGATGGGGCATGTTGGGCGGTGTGGGCAGGTGGGACTAGTGTAGATGGGGCATGTTGGGCGGTGTGGGCAGGTGGGACTAGTGTAGATGGGGCATGTTAGAAACATAGAAAATAGGTGCAGGAGTAGGCCATTCGGCCCTTCAAGCCTGCACCGCCATTCAATATGATCATGGCTGATCATCCAGCTCAGTAGCCTGTACCTGCCTTCTCTCCATACCCCCTGATCCCTTTAGCAAAAAGGGCCACATCTAACTCTTAAATATAGCCAATGAACTGGCCTCAACTACCTTCTGTGGCAGAGAATTCCACAGACTCACCACTCTCTGTGTGAAGAAATGTTTTCTCATCTCGGTCCTAAAAGACTTCCCCCTTATCCTTAAGCTGTGACCCCTGGTTCTGGACTCCCCCAACATCGGGAACAATCTTCCCGCATCTAGCCTCTCCAACCCCTTAAGAATTTTATATGTTTCTATAAGATCCCCCCTCAGTCTTCTAAATTCCAGCGAGTATAAGCCCAGTCTATCCAGTCTTTCCTCATATGAAAGTCCCACCATCCCAGGGATCAATCTGGTGAACCTTCTCTGTACTCCCTCTAAGGCAAGAAAGTCTTTCCTCAGGTTAGGAGACCAAAACTGTACACAATACTCCAGGTGCGGTCTCACCAAGGCTTTGTACAACTGCAGCAGAACCTCCCTGCTCCTAAACTCAAATCCTCTTGCTATGAATGCCAACATACCATTCGCTTTCTTCACTGCCTACTGCACCTGCATGCTTGCTTTCAATGACTGGTGCACCATGACACCCAGGTCACGTTGCATCTCCCCTTCTCCCAATCGGTCACCATTCAGGTAATACTCTGCTTTCCTGTTCTTGCCGCCAAAGTGGATAACCTCACATTTATCCACATTATATTGCATCTGCCATGCATTTGCCCACTCGCCTAATCTATCCAAGTCACTCTGCAGCCTCCTAGCATCCTCCTAGCACATGTTGGTCTGTGTGGGCGGGTGGGACTAGTGTAGATGGGGCATGTTGGTCAGTGTGGGTGGGTGGGACTAATGTAGATGGGGCATGTTGGTCAGTGTGGGCAGGTGGGACTAGTGTAGATGGGGCATGTTGGACGGTGTGGGCGGGTGGGACTAGTGTAGATGGGGCATGTTGGCCGGTGTGGGCGGGTGGGACTAGTGTAGATGGGGCATGATGGCCGGTGTGGGCGGGTGGGACTAGTGTAGATGGGGCATGTTGGCCGGTGTGGGCGGGTGGGACTAGTGTAGATAGGGCATGTTGGTCAGTGTGGGCAGGTGGGACTAGTGTAGATGGGGCATGTTGGATGGTGTGGGCGGGTGGGACTAGTGTAGATGGGGCATGTTGGCCGGTGTGGGCGGGTGGGACTAGTGTAGATGGGGCATGATGGCCGGTGTGGGCGGGTGGGACTAGTGTAGATGGGGCATGTTGGCCGGTGTGGGCGGGTGGGACTAGTGTAGATGGGGCATGTTGGTCAGTGTGGGCAGGTGGGACTAGTGTAGATGGGGCATGTTGGACGGTGTGGGAGGGTGGGACTAGTGTAGATGGGGCATGTTGGACGGTGTGGGCAGGTGGGACTAGTGTAGATGGGGCATTTTGGTCAGTGTGGGCAGGTGGGACTAGTGTAGATGGTGCATGTTGGTCAGTGTGGGCGGGTGGGACTAGTGTAGATGGGGCATGATGGCTATCCACCTCTTGCTATTAAAAGATATTTTATAAATTAAAGCTCATAGTTTTTTGTTTGGGAGAGAGAGGGAGGGAGAGTGGGAGGGAGGGAGAGAGGGAGGGATGGAGTGACGGAGGGAGAGAGGAGGGGAAGAGAGAGGAGTGGGAGAGAGAGGAGGGGGAGAGAGAGGGGGAGAGAGAGAGGGGAGAGAGAGAGGAGGGGAAAGAGAAGGGGGAGAGCTATTTAATCTTGTTATTAAAAAGATATTTTATACCTCAAAAAGCTACGAGCTTTAATTTATAAAATATCTTTTAATAGCAAGAGGTGGAGACTGGGTGTGGACAATGTCGCCCGTTGGGCGGGCTGCTAATTGATAATTGGTGGGATCGCTGAGCCTTGGGGAAGTTGTGGGCTTATGAATGGCCACATGTGCTCACTGTTTCTTTCAACAAAATGGCCGCCACATGTGCTCGCTGTTTCTTTGTGTCAATGTTTGTCCTTGCTTGCTGGCTCCCCTTCCCTCTCTCTCTCCCCCTCCTCTCTCTCACAATAGGTGCAGGAGGAGGCCATTCGGCCCTTCGAGCCTGTACGCACCGCCATTCAATGTGATCGCGGCTGATCGTTCTCAATCAGTACCCCGTTCCTGCCTTCTCCCCATACCCCCTGATTCCGCTATCCTTAAGAGCTCTATCTAACTCTTTCTCTTGAATGCATCCGGAGAATTGGCCTCCACTGCCTTCTGAGGCAGAGAATTCCACAGATTCACAAATCTCTGACTGGAAAAGTTTTTCCTCATCTCTGCTCTAAATGGCCGACCCCTTATTCTTAAACTGTGTGGCACCTTGTTTTGGACTCCCCCAACATTGGGAACATGTTTCCTGCCTCTAACGTGTCCAACCCCTTAATAATCTTACACGTTTCGATAAGATTCTTCTAAATTCCAGTGTATACAAGCCTCGTCGCTCCAGTCTTTCAACATACGACAGTCCCGCCATTCCGGGAATTAACCTGGTGAACCTACGCTGCACGCCCTCATTAGCAGGAATATCCTTCCTCAAATTTGGAGACCAAAACTGCACACAGTACTCCAGGTGCGGTCTCACTAGGGCCCTGTACAACTGCAGAAGGACATCTTTGCTCCTGTACTCAACTCCTCTTGTTATGAAGGCCAACCTTCCAATGGCTTTCTTCACTGCTTGCTGTACCTGCATGCTTTTCTTCAGTGACTGATGCACTAAGACACCCAGATCTCATTGGGGCGGCACGGTAGCGCAGCGGTAGAGTTGCTGCTTTACAGCGAATGCAGCGCCGGAGACTCAGGTTCGATCCTGACTACGGGTGCTGCACTGTAAGGAGTTTGTACGTTCTCCCCGTGACCTGCGTGGGTTTTCTCCGAGATCTTCGGTTTCCTCCCACACTCCAAAGACGTACAGGTATGTAGGTTAATTGGCTAGGTAAAGGTAAAAATTGTCCCTAGTGGGTGTAGGATAGTGTTAATGTGCGGGGATCGCTGGGCGGCACGGACTTGGTGGGCCGAAAAGGCCTGTTTCCGGCTGTATATGTATGATATGATATGATATGATGATATGATACGTCCCCTTTTCCTAACTTGACCATTCAGATAATACTCTGCCTTCCTATTCTTACCACCAAAGTGGATAACCTCACACTTATCCACATTAAACTGCATCTGCCATGCATCTGCCCACTCACACAACCTGTCCAAGTCACCCTGCAACCTCATAGCATCTTCCTCACAGTTCACACTGCCACCCAGCTTTGTATCATCTGCAAATTTGCAGTCTGCAGTCGCTCCAGTCTTTCGACATACGACAGTCCTGCCATTCCGGGGATTAACCTGGTGAACCTACGCTGCACGCCCTCAATAGCAAGGACGTCCTTCCTCAAATTTGGAGACCAACCAAAACTGCACACAGTATTCCAGGTGCGGTCTCACCAGGGCCCTGTACAACTGCAGAAGGACCTCTTTGCTACTAAACTCAAACTAGGAGACCAAAACTGTACGCAGTACTCCAAGTGCGTTCTCACTCCGCAAAGGGTCAAACCACACAAGGCCGCAGGCCCGGATGGAGTTCAAGGATGGGTTACTTAGTGACTGTGATGAACAGTTGGCTGAGGTATTCGCCAGGATCTTTAACCTGTCATTATCTCTGGCTACGGTCTCCAAGTGCCTGGAGTCGTCTACCACAGTGCCTGTACCGAAAAAAAACAAAGATCACCAACCTGAACGACTATCGCCCGGTTGCCCGAACTCCGATAGTCATGAAACATAGAAAATAGGTGCAGGAGTAGGCTATTCGGCCCTTCGAGCCTGTACGCACCGCCATTCAATACGATCGTGGCCGATCATCCAACTCAGTATCCCGTACCTGCCTTCTCTCCGTACCCCCGATCCCTTTAGCCACAAGGGCCACATCAAACTCCCTCTTAAATATAGCCAACGAACTGGCCTCAACTACCTTCTGTGGCAGAGAATTCCACAGATTCACCACTCTCTGTGTGAAAAAAAACGTTCTCTTCTCGGTCCTAAAAGACTTCCCCTTTATCCTTAAACTGTGACCCCTGGTTCTGGACTTCCCCAACATCGGGAACAATCTTCCCGCATCTAGCCTGTCTGACCCCTTAAGAATTTTGTACGTTTCTCCCCTCAATCTTCTAAATTCCAGCGAGTACAAGCCGAGTCTATCCAGTCTATCTTCATATGAAAGTCCTGCCATTCCAGGAATCAATCTGGTGAACCTTCTCTGTACTCCCTCTATGGCAAGAATGTCTTTCCTCAGATTAGGAGACCAAAACTGTACGCAATACTCCAGGTGCGGTCTCACCAGGGCCCTGTACGACTGCAGAAGGACCCCTTTGCTCCTAAATTCAAAACTAGGAGACCAAAACGGTACGCAATACTCCAGGTGCGGTCTCACCAATGCCCTGTGCAACTGCAGCAGAACCTCCCTGCTCCTATACTCAAATCCCCTCGCTTTAAATGCCAACATACCATTGCTTTCTCCACTGCCCGCTGCTACTGCACGCCTACTTTCAATGACTGGTGCACCACGACACCCAGGTCTCGTTGCATCTCCCCTTCTCCTAATCGGCCACCATTCAGATAATAGTCTGCTTTCCCGTTCTTGCCACCAAAGTGGACAACCTCACATTTATCCAGAAGTGCTTTGAAAGGCTGGCCCTCTCACACATCAAATCCAGCATCACTGACTCACTGGACTCGTGACAATGTGCAAACACATCCACAGAGGACGCCATCTCTCTGGCTCTTCGCACTGTCCTGACTCACCTGGTGAGACAGGGCACGTACGCGAGGATGCTACTCATTGACTCTAGCTCTGCCTTCAAACACGCTCATCCCCCACCAAGCTCGTCACCAAACTCCACCAGCTAGGCCTCGGCTCGCCGTTGTCATGATTAGGAGTAGAATTGGGCCATTCGGCCCATCAAGTTTACTGCGCCATTCAATCATGGCTGACCTATCTCTCTCTCCAAACCCCATTCTCCTGCCTTCTCCCCATAACCTCTGACACCTGTACTAATTCAGATCTATCTATCTCTGCCTTACAAATATCCACCGACTTGCCCTCCACAGCCTTCTGTGGCAAAGAATCCCACAGATTCACCACTCTCTGACTAAAGAAATCTCTCCTCATCTCTTTCCTAAAGGACTCTGCCCTTTAATTCTGAGGCTATGACTAGTCCTACACTCTCCCACTAGTGGAAACATCCTCTCCACATCCACTCTATCCAAGCCTTTCACTATTCTGTATGTTTCAATAGACAATAGGTGCAGGAGGAGGCCATTTGGCCCTTCGAGCCTGTACGCACCGCCATTCAATGTGATCATGGCTGATCATTCTCAATCAGTACCCCGTTCCTGCCTTCTCCCCATACCCCCTGACTCCGCTATCCTTAAGAGCTCTATCTAGCTCTCTCTTGAATGTATTCAGAGAATTGGCCTCCACTGCCCTCTGAGGCAGAGAATCCCACAGATTCAAACTCTCTTTTTTTATAAATTTTTATAAATTTTATTTAAGTTTTAACAGAACTCATACATGTTACATTTCATGGTAAGCAATAATAACTACATTATAAATTCGATTATACATGTATTGTTCTGTATTATCTCCCCTCCCACCCCCCCTTCTTCCCCCCACCCCCCAGTTAAAAAGAAGGAAAAAGAAAAAGAAAAAGAATGAGAGAAAGAATGAAACCTGGAGTCCAGAAGGAGACACTTCCGGGTAATTTCTTATTAAATTCTTATTAAAGGTATCAAAACAATCCTGAATTTAAATATTTCCAATTCTTAATCCTAGCTTTAAAATGAATGGGTTCCACACCTTCAAGAAGAAATCATATCCATTTCTCAGATTATACGTTGCTTTTTCTAATGGGATACAACTACACATTTCTGCAAACCATCTTTCAAATCTTATTTCATTTTGATCTTTCCAAGTGACCGCTACACATTTTTTTGCTACTGCTATTGCTATTTTGAGAAATCTTTCCTGATGTTTATCTAAAATTAGCTTTGGTAATATTCCTTTTGTATCTCCCAATAAAAACAACCTTGAATCCATTGGTATGATCTTATTCATCAATTGTTCCAAATTTCTTTTTAGGTCTTTCCAAAAAGGAGTTGCCTTCTGAGATGCCCATGTGGAGTGTAAAAAAGTACCCACGTCTTGGTTGCATCTAAAACAAATTTCAGATGAGTTTGGTTTTAAATTGTTTAATTTTTTCGGGGTTAAATATAGTTGATGTAAAAAATTATATTGTACTAAACTATATCTCACATTAATAGTATTTTTCATACTATCTAAACACAGTCTTTCCCAACTTGGTTCATCAATGATAATATTAAGATCTGTTTCCCATCTTTGTCTTGATTTTTGAATTCCTATCTTTGGACTAGATTTTTGTAATAATTTATACATTGATGATATACATTTTTTTATTCCCTTGCCCTGAATCAGGGTTTCAATTCCTTTAATCTGAAATAGAGTCATTGAATTACCTAACTTTTCCCTTAAAAAAGATTGTAATTGATAATAGAAAAAAATACTGTTCCCTGGAATTTGATATTTATTTCTCAATTGAGAAAATGTCAAAAAGTTATTTCCTTCATAGCAATCTCCTATATGTTTAATACCCTTCTGTTCCCAGACTTGTAGTATTTGATTATTCCAAGCAAACGGCAATAATCTATTTTTTACTAATGGAGTTTTAGCTGTTAAAACAAATCTTTTATCATTAACTTTAACTGTTTTCAACAATGTATTAATTAAATGTTTTAGCAAAGGTGACTCTTTATCCTTAACTAATAGCTTCGCTTTCCATTTCTATATAAATTCTTCTGGACATAACTCTTTTATTTTATCCATTTCAATTTTAACCCATGCTGTTTTTCCACCCTCTTGATAAAAGGATGAAATAAAACTCATTTGTGCTGCCAGATAATAATTTTCATGTTCATTTTTCCAGAGACACTCTTGGCATTTTACCTTTCCAAAGAAAATTCCTCACAATTTTGTTCAATTCTTTAAAAAAATTATTTAGCAAAGGTATAGGCAGTGTTTGGAATAAATACTTTATCCTCGGAAAAATATTCATCTTAATACAGTTCACTCTCCCTAACAATGTAATTGGAAGATTCGTCCATTTCTTCAGGTCCTCATCTATTTTTTTTATTAGTGGTTTATAATTTAATTTATACAAATTATTTAACTTATTATCTACTTTAACTCCTAAGTACTTAATGCCTTCTTTTTGCCATTTAAACTGACTTTCTCTTTTACATTGGTTATAATTGCCTTCAAAAAGAGGCATTATTTCAGTTTTATCTTTATTAATTTTATATCCTGATACTTTCCCGTATTCCTCCAATCTGAAATATAATTTTCTTAAGGATTCCAATGGTCTAGTAAGACAAATTAAGACATCATCTGCAAATAAAGTAATTTTGTGATCTTCCTGATTAACTTTAAATCCTTTAATGTCCTGAATCTGATATTATTAGTTCTGCCAGAGGTTCAATAGCCAGATTCAAACTCTCTGTCCCAGATTTAAAACTAGCCACATTCCCTGTCCTCAGGTATCTTTGCAAACAACTCGTCTGTCTGTCTGCGCTGGCTTTTGCAGTACACATTCTCGGAGCCACATGGGGGAAAAATATGATGGGAGGCCATGACTGAAGAAAATGTGGCCAAAGGAATATACTGCAAAAGGCAAGGGATGTTGTTTGCAACGATACCTGACTACAGGGAATGTAGCCGGTTGCAAGCTGTGATCATCCATCGCCTCTATTGTGGACATGGTTGGAGGTGTGAATGTAAAACAAAGGGCCGAAGCTGCCTTCATGTCTAGTCACTCCAATGTGATCATTGCTTCTATTGTGTAGCCCTGAGCTCTGGAATAAAGTGGAGATAGTTTTTTAATATATAGTTTTGGAGAGTTTGAGAAAGGGAGGGAGGGAGGGAGGGAGAGAGGGAGGGAGGGAGGGAGGGAGAGAGGGAGGGAGAGAGAGGGAGGGAGGGAGGGAGGGGAGAGAGATGGAGGGAGGTGGAGAGAGGGAGGGAGGGAGGGAGGGAGGGGGAGAGAGGGAGGGAGGGAGAGAGAGGGAGGAGAGAGAGGGAGGGAGGGAGGGAGAGGGAGGGAGGGAGAGGGAGCGGGAGGGAGGGAGGGAGGGAGTGGAGAGGGAGAGGGAGAGGGAGGGAGAGGGAGAGGGAGAGGGAGCGGGGAGACTGGGGGAGGACGAGGAGGGAGGATGGGAGGGGAGAGGGAGCGGGGAGGGAAGGGAGGGAGGGAGGGAGGGAGGGAGAGAGGGGGAGAGGGAGGGAGGGAGAGGGAGGGAGAGAGGGAGGGAGGGAGAGAAAGGGAGGGAGGGAGGGAGGGAGAGAGAAGGAGGGAGGGAGGGAGAGGGAGGGAGGGAGGGAGGGAGGGAGAGAGAGAGAGGGAGGGAGGGAGGGAGGGAGGGAGGAGAGAGAGGGAGAGAAAGAGAGAGGGGGAGGGAGGAGAGAGAGAGGGAGGGAGAGAGAGAGAGAGAGAGAGAGAGAGAGAGAGAAGAGAGAGAGAGAGAGAGAGAGAGAGAGAGAGAGAGAGAGAGAGAGAGAGAGAGAGAGGCACAGACTGTGTGTGTGTTGAGAGAGAGAGAGATAGAGCACTTGCTCTTTTATTGATTATGGGATAAAGAATAAACAAGAGTTGTGTGTTTTATTCCAAAATATTTATTTATGTAGGATTCATAAATTGAACTAATACAATCTGCATTTTGGAATATGTAGCAGCTGAATAAATATAGGGGAAGAGAAGAGAGAGAGAGAGAAGAGAGAGAGGAGAGGGTGGAGAGGAGGGGGTGGGGGAGGGGGGGAGGAGGGAGAGGGAGAGGGAGAGGGAGAGGGAGAGGGAGAGGAGAGGGAGAGGGAGAGGGAGAGGGGAGGGGAGGGAGAGGGAGAGGGAAGGGGGGACAGTGCTAACATCCATCCATCCATCCACAGAACAGAGGGACAACTGGTATAAACTTGCCTCATTGTCCGGAGTTGCTTCCAAATCAGTAGATACTGGGATCTGAAGGCTACGCTCCAAACCCCCCATTCTGACCACAACTGACAGTGAAAGGCCAGTTTCACTAAAGGAAACCAATGAGAAAGTGTAAAGTGTGATCAAGTGGTTAAGGATGCAAGAAGCAATATCGAACTCAGGTCCGTGCTACATGTTACAAGCGTGTGAAGATCTCAGGATAGTTTATCGAAATCTCACAAATAGGCTGCAGTGAATGGATCTGCAAAATGCACATTTTTATATTTTACAACCAGAATGCAGAAACGTACCAGGATATCAACGGCACTTTCAGCCAATTAATTCATCCAAATGAAACTGCTTCCTGCAGCTTTGCTAAGATGTTGATGTCTTCAGGTGAAGCTGCTACTGCGGTTGCACTGGGCTTGAGTTAAGGGAGAGAGCTCCAATGACAATGAAAGACTTGACAACCCAGAGACCCTGAAAAATGCATTTTCCATATAACGTCCAATTCGTGGTTTAGTTGTGATTTATTGACTTCTGTCGTTTGAATATAGCACGTCCCTGCTCAACATTTATATTCTGTTCCGCACCATGGAGATAAAGAATGTAGATACAAGGAACAGGAGATGTTGGTTTACATTGAACACACAGCAGGTCACAACAGATCCATGGAATCTACAAACCGAATTAACCATTCCACACTTTATGACTGCAGGTCCGTGACTATTGACAGACACAGCGGTGGAACAATTGCTGTCTGTCATCTATATCAACGAATTGATTCAGATGGTGCAAGGAATGATTACTAACTTTACAAATACAATTTAAGGCAGGTGGGATGGTAGATTGCCAAGATACATATTAAGAATGACGTTGGGATTTTAATCAGCTGGGGAAGTGGGCGGTGGAATAGCGTGCGGCATTTAGGTTGGATATCTGTGAAGTTTGGGCACGATGTCTTTCATTTGTTACGGTATTAAGTGCAGATGTTGGGGCGTTAGATCAGTTTACAAGGCGTTGGTGAGGGAGGCCACGCTTGTTTGCAGTTCCCTTGACGTCCACTTGATGTCGCCATTACTCTACATGATTACAATCGAGCCGCCCAGATAGATAGAGAGAAACTGAGGGAGAGATGGAGTGAGAGTGAGAGGGGAGGGAGGGGTAAGGGGTGAAAGGTTCACAGAGAGAGAGAGAATAGGGAGGATGGGAGAGAGAGTCACAGCTCAAAGAGAGGACAGCAGTAAGGATGGAGGGAGAGAGAAAGGGAGGAGGGAAATGTGCTGCAAGAAACACCATTTGCTATTTCTCAGCTCTCTTTCCAATTTCAAAAAGTTCCTGCATTAATTCCTGCTCGCCATTTTCACTGACTGTGATAACACAGGGGAGAGAGAAAAAGGGGAAAGAGAGAGGGGGAGGAGAGAGAGAGGGGTGAGTGAAAGATTGAGAGAGGGGGGAGAGAGAGAGAAAGGGGGGAAAAAGAGAGAGAAAGGGTGGAGAGGGAGAGTGACACGGGAGAAAGAGCTCCCCCTAATACCCCCCTAATATTTGAGGGGGTATCAAATATTAGTTAATTTTAATTTATTATTTTTAATGTTTTCTTATAAAGTGGAGGGGGAGAGAAAGAGGAGAGAGAGGGAGAGGGGGAGAGGGGAGGGAGAGAGAGGGGATAACAAATATTAGCTTAATATATTGTTAATTTTGTTACAGTGGATGGGGGGGGGGCAGGGTATCAAATATTAATATCGTTTATTATTATAAATTTATGAAAATTAAGTGGAGAGAGAGAGAGAGGGATGGAGAAGAGAGAGAGGGGTGAGAGAGATAGGAGGATAGGAGGAAGAGAGAGAGAGAGAGAGAGAGAGAGAGAGAGAGAGAGGGGTGAGAGGGATAGGAGGATAGGAGGAAGAGAGAGAGAGAGAGAGAGAGAGAGAGAGAGAGGGAGAAGAGAGAGAGGGGTGAGAGAGATAGGAGGATAGGAGGAAGAGAGAGAGAGAGAGAGAGAGAGAGAGAGAGAGAGAAAGGGAGGGAGGGAGGGAGAGAGAGAGAAAAGGAGGGAGAGAGGGAGAGAGAGAGAGAGCGGGGTAGAGAGAGGGGGAGAGAGAGAGAGAGAGCCCACCCCACCCTACCCCTGACCGGTCCCCAGTGTGGAGGGGGGGGGTGAGCATGAGGGGGTAGAAACTGAAATAAACACTTCAATGATCAGGGACTGTCATTAAAAATGATCGATATATCTGACAGGCAATGGTGTTATTTTTTCTGCTTAATCTGCATCTTTGAGCAAGGGGGCGATTGGGTGAATGTGAGGGGCTGGGGGTCCTGGAGCGGGGCCGGCGATGGGATCATCCGCCCGGGACTGACAGCTGGAAGATGCGGCGGTGAATGTGAGGAGCCGGAGCCCGGAGCGGAGAGACTGCGGCCGCCCTCTGGGATGCGCTCAGGGCGCGGGTTTATTAATGAGCCGCAGCGCTGAGGTGAGCGGATATTTCACCGCGCTCTTCACCTGCTCCCTGAACTTGGACTGGGTCACCGCGTAAATAAATGTGTTGGTGCAGCAGCTGAGATTCATCAACAAATACCCGACGTAGCTAAGGATATATTGGGACTCATTCCGATCATTCCCAATCCCTGTGATCTGATAATAGACGAAGTTTACAACCAGTGTCATCCACAGGAGGATGAAGCTGCCGGAGATGGTGAAGAGTAAAACCACAGACCTCCTCCTGCTCTCCATCTCCGGGTCACTGCGCTTCTCCCCCTTGCTCTCACCCCTCAGCCCCTGACGGACCCGACTGGCCACTAAAATGTGCCGGACTGTCAGAGCGTTGAGCAGCAGGATCACAGCGAAAGGGAGGAGCGGAGTTAAAACCGTGTCGATCCAGTCAAATGCCACCCACCCGGGGTCAGTGTAATAACTGTCCACCCTCTCACACCCCCACGGGACATTGTCGATGATTGTCTGGGGTTCCCGTGTGAAGTAGCGGGGAACGTTTTTCAGACACAGCAGAACGCCGGCTGTTGCGAGAACCGCAGCCGCAGTTTTCCCGGTGCAATATTTAGTTTTCAGCTTCTGGCAACAAATGGCGACAAAGCGATCAAAGGTGAAAGTGACGGTGAACCAGACAGAACAGTCTGTAGCTGAAAACCTCAGTACATCGTTAACACGGCACACAGGGGTGATGGACAGGAAACTCCAATAAAAGTAATGGAATCGGATCTGACCCAAAATGACCTCGGTGATCAGGGTGAGTAGATCGGCCGCTGCCATGGCCACCAGGTAGCGAGTGGTGCAGGTGGAGAGGCCGCACTTTCCCCGGGACAGGATCACAATCGCCACTAAATTCACTGCGGAAAGAGAAGGGGAGCGGACACTGGGCATTACTGAACACGGTCTCCGGGGCTGAACACCGGCTCCACTTTCAGCTGAAGTGTTGGAGTCGGTGCGCGGCTGCAGGTTTAACAATGTCAGACGCGGCTCCGACTGTGCCCGACCTGCCTGCTTCAGGGGAGAGGAGATAAGGCGACGGGCGGGGTAAAGGGAGGGGATGGAACGAGCAGCCGCCCGCTACAATAGGCGGAATGGTCCTGTCTACAGTTAACCCCGCTCGCAGTCTCTGATGGGGCCGGTTTCACAGACTTAACCGTGACCGGCCGCGTTTAACCAGGGCTCTGGGAACTCGGCATCTGATGGGGACGAGGAGGGTTCCAGAGGGAAATCAGGGACAACTTAGGATCCGGCAGCAGAGTGGCTCCGTTAATGGATTCATTCCTCAGTTCGGTAACAACACACGCCGGTTGATCCGCGGCCACTGGTTCAGGAGCTCGATCCAATTATTGACCAACAGGCGGGTGGAATCCGACTGTGACAGACTCCACAGTAAGACGTGTCCACAGGAGCGGGTGTTCACTCTGATCAATAACTCAGACACAGTGAACTTCACAATGTAAACCCCTCCCTGTCACATCGTCCCGGAGAGCTGCCTGTCCCGAGCACTGGGACAACTCTGGGCAAGGTCCCACTGAAGGCAAGAACAACATTCTAGTGGGTCCCGGCAGTGGGAGGAAAAGAGGGTTAGTTTCGGCTGTCTGAAAATGAGAAAAATCACAGCGTTAATTCAAAGATATTTCAATGAGAGGATATACTTGATATACTTCACATATTCTTGCACAACGTTCACCAGTTGTGAATCATGTAACACGATCAGAATCAGGTCAACGCCGGTTAACAGACGGAGTTATAAAACTTGAATTGTTCTGTTCACTTACCAGGGATTCCAACGGCAGCAATGATCACGTACAAGATTTTCTCCACGTTGTCATATTGCAAAAGCTTTTCCCCCATTTTCTCTGCCCAGCGACGTGTCCCCGTGAGCTACCGGTAATCTCTCGGAATGAAATGCCGGGGCAGAACATTCCAGGAGATTTTATACCATTTTCCGTCTCCACCGGGACAGTGAAGTTTCAACAGAATTAAAAATAGAGCTTTTGAAATGATTCGCAAACAGATGACATCAGCCAAGTGAAATCCCTGCTGAGACAGGTCGTGATTTATTCAGGGAATTGATTGAGAAACTCCAAAGACTGGGAATTGTGGCGATACTGGGGGATGGAAATTGGGAGCGGCATTTTTCCAGCAAAGGGGATATTGGTTCAAACTCCATCTGGTCCAACTCTCCGCCTCGTGTTGGTTATCTGATTTTCTTCACTCAGCAAGGCAATTCCAAATTTAAGGGACCGTCTCAATGCTTCTGGTGCCCAGTTTAAAGGTGGACTAGACAGCCTTTGTCCACAGCGTGATGAATTAGTTCAACAGATCACATCAGACTAAAATGGCCCGTCCACTCTGTTTTAACACTCAATGTGATCGCGGCTGAACTGATTGTAACCTCAACCCCACACTCGCGGCGACCCCCAGTGAACATTTAGCCCTTGCCTGCCTGGAATGGATCTGGCTTTGCCTTGGGACAACAACATTCTCTACCTTCATCACCTCTGAGGAGGAACGACCCAAAGACTCACGACACTCAGTGAACAGAACCATTGCCGTCTCAGAATTGTCTTAAAAGTAGAACACACAGCGAATGATGCAACATCTCTCCCTCCTCTCTTTCTCTCTCTCTCCATCTTTACTGCTATTTTCTCTCTGAACTGTTACTCTCTCCCCTACACTCTCTATTCTCCCTCTCTGTGCCGACCGCTCTCTGCCAACCTCTCTCCCCTCCCACTCTTACTGCATCTCTCCCTCCTTCTCCCTGTACCTCTCTAATGCTTCCCTCTCCCCCTTTTGCCAACCCACTCGCTCTGAACTCCCCTCTCTCCTCATTTTTCCCACTCTCCCTTTGACCGTTCACTCTCCCTCCACCTCTTCATTCGTCTTCTCCCCTATCTCTCCCTTTTATCTTTGTACGACCTATTTCTCTATCCATTTCCCCACCTCTCCATCACTTACCATCACTTCTCTTTCCAAAGCCTTTCTTGGCAAGTGCAGTTAAAACGGTTAGCCACCATGGGATGTAACAGCTGTCCCTAAACCCCCTCCCTCACGCTCGAGAAGCCCTTCCAGGTGAGACAGATGTTCACCTGCACCTCCTCTAATCTCATCTACTGCATGTGGTGTTCCAGATATGGCCTCCTTTACATCGGCGTGGTGAAATGGAGACTCGGCGACCGTTTTTTGTCGAACACTCACCCTCGTTCTGCTAAGGCTTGCCGTGTCTCCCCGTTGCAAGCCATTGTAACTCCCCCTCGCACACTGACCTTTCTGTCCTGGGCCTCCACCAGCGCCAGAGAGGTTACATTAAAACAGAAAGAACGCCGCTTCATAGTCCGCTTGGGAACCTTGCAACCTAATGGTATGAACATTAGCAAATGCCAGGTAACTAACGTGCAACTTCCCGCTTTTCCCTCGCTCTATTCTTCCTTCACGCGGACTCGCACTTGTTAATCCCCTCCACCTCCATCTTCAACCGATATTCCCTCCTCTCTCTTTATAATTCCAACCTGCTCAATCCTTATCTCGCAACTTTTATCTTTTAACCTCTGGTCTCAACCACCTAACTATTAAAACGGTATTCACCCACTCATCATTCAACTCGCTTTGTCCTACTGTTCCAGCCTTCTCCAGCTTCCCACCACAATCAGTCTGAAGAAGGGTCTCGAACCGAACTTCACCCATCCATGTCCTTGGCAGGCTTAGCCAGTTCGGCGTGCCTTCTACAACTCTCACCAACTTCGACAGATGTAGCGTAGAAAGTATTTTATCAAGATGCATCACAGCTTGGTTTGGGAACAGCTCCATACAAGAACGCCAGAAATTGCTGCGAATTGTCCAGACCATCACACAAAGCAACCTCCCATATATTGACTCAATTTATAAACCACGCTTCCTCGGCAAGGCCAGCAGCATAATCAAGAACGAGTCGCACCATTGCCACTCCTGCTTCTCCTCTGTCCCATCAGGTAAAATGCACAGAAGTGTGAAAATGCACACCTCCAGTTTCAGGGACAGTGTCTTCCCAGCTGTTATCAGGCAACGGAATCATCCCACCACAACCAGAAAGCAGTGCTGAACTACTATCTACCTCTTTGTTGATCCTCGGACTATCCTCGATCGGATTTTGCAGGCTTTACCTCGCACTGGACGTTATCTCCTTATCATGTATCTATACTCTGTAAATGGCTCGACTGTAATGAAGTATTTTGTTTCCACTGACTGGGTAGCACGCAACAGTCTTTTCACGGTACCTCGGTACACGTGACAATAAACTGCACTGAACTGACATACTCAACTAGATTTCTCCAGAGGTGCAGCCTGACTCGCATTGGATATTGATTGTGTGTGACAGTGTGAGTGTGCGAGTCCGTGCAAGAGTGTGCTAGCACGTGTATGCGAGTGTGAATGTGTGAGATTGTGCACATGAGTCGGTGTGTGTGCGTATGCGTTAGTGTATGCGGTTGCAGGAATTTCAATGATTCAGTGATACCTTATTATCACGGACCCAGGTAGAGTGAAATGCTTAGTTTTGCAGACATCCCGGTAACATCATGTAGAAGACCTCACCTGGGCGGTACACAAGAGTCGCCACATTTTGACGCCGACAGTTACAAACGTTGGCCAGATAGTTCTCTCTCCTGCCTGCCGCCGCACCGCGGGTCGCCCCTTCGTTGTCGGCGGCCTTCCTCGCTCTCCGATGGTCCACCTCGCACTCTGCGGTTCCTCGCGGCTCCTACCTCGCTCCCGAGGCGCGGTTCTCATCTCCATCCGCGGTGGGCGACCCGGGCCGACCGGGCCGACTGAAGGGCTTGGCCCCGCTCACCGGGAACACTCCCGGCCACGCTGCGCTGCGCTGCTCGACGCGAACATACAAGGATAAACTCAATCGCAAAATGTGCACGTGTGCATGCGGGTCTACGTGTGAGAGAGCGGTAGGGCATGTAAGAGTGCCTATATTTGTGTGTGGGTCTGTGTTTGGGTTTGTGTGTGGGTCTGTGTTTGGGTTTGTGTGTGGGTCTGGGTTTGGGTTTGTGTTTGGGTTTGTGTTTGGGTCTGTGTTTGGGTTTGTGTTTGGGTTTGGGTCTGTGTTTGGGTTTGTGTTTGGGTCTGTGTTTGGGTTTGTGTTTGGGTTTGTGTTTGGGTCTGTGTTTGGGTCTGTGTTTGAGTCTGTGTTTGGGTCTGTGTTTGAGTCTGTGTTTGGGTTTGTGTTTGGGTTTGTGTTTGGGTTTGTGTTTGGGTTTGTGTTTGGGTCTGTGTTTGGGTCTGTGTTTGAGTCTGTGTTTGGGTTTGTGTTTGGGTTTGGGTTTGTGTTTGGGTCTGTTGCAATAATCATGCAAAACCTCTCAAATGTTAAATGCAATTGATGCATCGCATTAGGATAACTTTGCAGGCTGCTGCAATGTTAAATGCAGTGATCGCCTTGCATTATAGTCACCTAGCTACCCCCAATGGATGTTATATGCATTAAATTAATTGCAATAATTTTGCAAAACCTCTCAAATGTTAAATGCAACAAATGCATCGCATTAGGATGACTTTTCAGGCTGCTGCAATGTTAAATGCAGTAATCGCCTTGCATTAAAGAAATATTGCAACACCCTGCGATGTGAAATGCAATAATAATCCTGCAAAACCTCTCAAATGTTAAATGTGACTAATGCATCGTATTAGGATAACTTTGCAGGCTGCTGCATTGTTAAATGCAGCGCTGGCGTTGCATTAAAGCAATATTGCAACCCCCTGGGATGTTAAATGCAATAAAATTAATTGCAATAATTTTGCAAAACCTCTCAAATGTTAAATGCAATTAATGCAACGCATTAGAACAACTTTGCAGGCTCCTGCAATGTTCAATGCAGCGCAGGCCTTGCATTAAAGCAAAATTGAAGCTGTTCTGGGGTATTAAACGCATTAAAATCATTGTAATAATCATGCAAAATCTCTCAAATGTTCAATGCAACTAATGCATCGTATTATGATAACATTGCAGACTGCTGCAAAGTTAAATGCAGTGATGGCCTTGCATTAAAGAAATATTGCAGCCTCCTGGGATGTTTAATGCAATAAAATTAATTGCAATAATCATGCAAAACCACTCAAATGTTAAATGCAACTGATGCAACGCATTAAAATCTTTATTAGTGTACGGTTCCTCCTGACATCCATCCAACCACCCACCCATCGATCAATCAATCTTTGATTAATTCTTATTATTATTAATAATATTAATTATTATTACTATAGTATTATTATTGTATTTACCACCCCCGGCACGTAGCGGAACCTCCAGGGCAGGGAGGAGACTATCCGGCATTTGGAAGAGCTTCCGGGAAGTGTGTCTGATGTGTGTGGGTCTGTGTGTGTCTGTGTGTGTGTGTCTGTGTGTGTCAGTGTGTGGGTGTGTGTTTGGGTCTGTGTTTGAGTCTGTGTTTGGGTCTGTGTTTGGGTTTGTGTTTGGGTTTGTGTTTGGGTTTGGGTCTGTGTGTGGGTTTATGTTTGGGTTTGTGTTTGGGTTTGTGTTTGGGTTTGTGTTTGGGTTGGTGTTTGGGTTTGTGTTTGGGTCTGTGTTTGTTTTGTGTTTGGGTTTGTGTTTGGGTTGGTGTTTGGGTTTGTGTTTGGGTCTGTGTTTGTTTTGTGTTTGGGTTTGTGTTTGGGTTTGTGTTTGGGTCTGTGTTTGGGTCTGTGTTTGAGTCTGTGTTTGGGTCTGTGTTTGGGTCTGTGTTTGAGTTTGTGTTTGGGTTTGGGTTTGTGTTTGGGTCTGTTGCAATAATCATGCAAAACCGCTCAAATGTTAAATGCAATTGATGCATCGCATTAGGATAACTTTGCAGGCTGCTGCAATGTTAAATGCAGTGATGGCCTTGCATTAAAGTCACCTAGCTACCCCCAATGGATGTTATATGCTTTAAATTAATTGCAATAATTTTGCAAAACCTCTCAAATGTTAAATGCAACAAATGCATCGCATTAGGATAACTTTTCAGGCTGCTGCAATGTTAAATGCAGTGATCGCCTTGCATTAAAGAAATATTGCTACACCCTGCGATGTGAAATGCAGTAATAATCCTGCAAAACCTCTCAAATGTTAAATGCGACTAATGCATCGTATTAGGATAACTTTGCAGGCTGCTGCATTGTTAAATGCAGCGCTGGCGTTGCATTAAAGCAATATTGCAACCCCCTGGGATGTTAAATGCAATAAAATTAATTGCAATAATTTTGCAAAACCTCTCAAATGTTAAATGCAATTAATGCAACGCATTAGAACAACTCTGCAGGCTCCTGCAATGTTAAATGCAGCGCAGGCCTTGCATTAAAGCAAAATTGCAGCTGTTCTGGGGTATTAAACGCATTAAAATCATTGTAATAATCATGCAAAATCTCTCAAATGTTCAATGCAACTAATGCATCGTATTATGATAACATTGCAGACTGCTGCAAAGTTAAATGCAGCGATGGCCTTGCATTAAAGAAATATTGCAGCCTCCTGGGATGTTTAATGCAATAAAATTAATTGCAATAATCATGCAAAACCACTCAAATGTTAAATGCAACTGATGCAACGCATTAAAATCTTTATTGGTGTACGGTTCCCTCCTGACATCCATCCACCCACCCACCGATCGATCAATCAATCTTTGATTAATTCTTATTATTATTAATAATATTAATTATTATTACTATAGAATTATTATTGTATTTACTACCCCCGGCACGTAGCTGAACCTCCAGGGCAGGGAGGAGACTATCGGGCATTTGGAAGTGCTTCCGGGAAGTGTGTCTGATGTGTGTGTGTCTGTGTGTGTGTCTGTGTGTGTGTCTGTGTGTGTGTCTGTGTGTGGGCGTTATAAACAAGTGCCGCGTGCTGTCTGTGGAAAGATCTTTATTGGTGTACGGTTGCTGTAATGTTAAATGCAGTGATGGCCTTGCATTAATGCAATATTACACCACCCTGGGATGTGAAATGCATTAAAAAATCATTGCAATAATCATGCAAAACCTCTCAAATGTTAAATGCAATTGATGCATCGCATTAGGATAACTTGGCAGGCTGCTGCAATGTTAAATGCAGTGATGGCCTTGCATTAAAGTCACCTAGCTACCCCCAATGGATGTAATATGCATTAAATTAATTGCAATAATTTTGCAAAACCTCTCAAATGTTAAATGCAACAAATGCATCGCATTAGGATGACTTTTCAGGCTGCTGCAATGTTAAATGCAGTGATCGCCTTGCATTAAAGAAATATTGCAACACCCTGCGATGTGAAATGCAATAATAATCCTGCAAAACCTCTCAAATGTTAAATGCGACTAATGCATCGTATTAGGATAACTTTGCAGGCTGCTGCATTGTTAAATGCAGCGCTGGCGTTGCATTAAAGCAATATTGCAACCCCTGGGATGTTAAATGCAATAAAATTAATTGCAATAATTTTGCAAAACCTCTCAAATGTTAAATGCAATTAATGCAATGCATTAGAACAACTTTGCAGGCTCCTGCAATGTTAAATGCAGCGCAGGCCTTGCATTAAAGCAAAATTGCAGCTGTTCTGGGGTATTAAATGCATTAAAATCATTGTAATAATCATGCAAAATCTCTCAAATGTTCAATGCAACTAATGCATCGTATTATGATAACGTTGCAGACTGCTGCAAAGTTAAAAGCAGTGATGGCTTTGCATTAAAGAAATATTGCAGCCTCCTGGGATGTTTAATGCAATAAAATTAATTGCAATAATCATGCAAATCCACTCAAATGTTAAATGCAACTGATGCAACGCATTAAAATCTTTATTGATGTACGGTTCCCTCCTGACATCCATCCACCCACCCACCGATCGATCAATCAGTCAATCTTTGATTAATTCTTATTATTATTAATAATATTAATTATTATTACTATAGTATTATTATTGTATTTACTACCCCCGGCACGTAGCGGAACCTCCAGGGCAGGGAGGAGACTATCCGGCATTTGGTAGTGCTTCCGGGAAGTGTGTCTGATGTGTGTGGGTCTGTGTATGTCTGTGTGTGTGTGTGGGTGTGTGTGTGGGTGTGTGTGTGTGTGTGGGTGTGTGTTTGGGTCTGTGTTTGGGTCTGTGTTTGGGTTTGTGTTTGGGTTTGAGTTTGGGTTTGTGTTTGGGTTTGTGTTTGGGTCTGTGTTTGGGTTTGTGTTTGGGTTTGTGTTTGGGTCTGTGTTTGGGTTTGTGTTTGGGTCTGTGTTTGTGTTTGTGTTTGGGTATCCCCCCCTCTCCCCCCTCTCTCTCTCTCTCCCCCAGCTCTCTCTCTCTCTCTCCCCCAGCTCTATCTCTCCCCTCTCTCTCTCTCCCCCAGCTCTATCTCTCTCTCTCTCTCTCTCCCCCTCTCTCTCTCCCCTCTCTCTCTTCCCTCCCTCCCTCCCTCCCTCCCTCCCTCCCTCCCTCCCTCCCTCCCTCCCTCCCTCCCTCCCTCCCTCCCTCTCCCTCTCTCTCTCTCTCTCTCTCTCTCTGTGTGTGTGTGCTTGTGTTACAGTTCTTGGCATTGTAATAAAAAACAGACGTCACCCTAATTGTGTGCGTGTGTGTGTGAGCTGACTGACTTACCCCAGTCTAGTAGACACTCCGACACTCCAGCAGTTGTGACCAAGCTTGCGATGGCCGTCTTTTATCTGCCTGCCTGCCTGCCACCCGCGCCAACCTGAAGGGCCCAAACACTTGTCTTACACTCAGCCCATAACAAATATTGATTAACCCCGTACATACATACATACTTATATGGAACAGGGATAAAGAATAAACAGGTGTCGTGCGTGTGTGTGCGCGCGTTATAAACAAGTGCTGTCTGTGAAAAAATCGAGCTATAATTTATAAATTTATCAATAAGCTACGAGCTTTAAATTATAAACAGGCATGTTGGCCGGTGTGGGCATGTGGGACTAGTGTAGATGGGGCATGTTGGTCGGTGTGGGCGGGTGGGACTAGTGTAGATGGGGCATGTTGGTCAGTGTGGGCAGGTGGGACTAGTGTAGATGGGGCATGCTGGACGGTGTGGGCAGGTGGGACAAGTGTAGATGGGGCATGTTGGTCGGTGTGGGCGGGTGGGAGTGGTGTAGATGGGGCATGTTGGTCAGTGTGGACCGGTGGGACTAGTGTAGATGGGCTATGTTGGTCAGTGTGGGCAGGTGGGACTAGTGTAGATGGGGCATGATGGACGGTGTGGGCGGGTGGGACTAGTGTAGATGGGGCATGTTGGTCAGTGTGGGCAGGTGGGACTAGTGTAGATGGGGCATGTTGGTCAGTGTGGGTGAGTGGGACTAGTGTAGATGGGACATGTTGGTCAGTGTGCGCGGGTGGGACTAGTGTAGATGGGGCATGTTGGCCGGTGTGGGCGGGTGGGACTAGTGTAGATGGGGCATGATGGACGGTGTGGGCAGGTGGGACTAGTGTAGATGGGGCATGTTGGTCAGTGTGGGCAGGTGGGACTAGTGTAGATGGGGCATGATGGACGGTGTGGGTGGGACTAGTGTAGATGGGGCATGTTGGACGGTGTGGGCAGGTGGGACTAGTGTAGATGGGGCATGATGGACGGTGTGGGACTAGTGTAGATGGGGCATGTTGGTCGGTGTGGGCAGGTGGGACTAGTGTAGATGGGGCATGATGGTCAGTGTGGGCTGGTGGGACTAGTGTAGATGGGGCATGTTGGTCAGTGTGGGCGGGTGGGACTAGTGTAGATGGGGCATGATGGCTATCCACCTCTTGCTATTAAAAGATATTTTATAAATTAAAGCTCATAGTTTTTTGTTTGGGGGAGAGAGAGGGAGGGAGGGAGAGAGGGAGGGATGGAGTGAGGGAGGCAGAGAGGAGGGGAAGAGAGAGGAGGGGGAGAGAGAGGAGGGGGAGAGAGAGGGGGAGAGAGAGAGGAGGGGAAAGAGAAGGGGGAGAGCTATTTAATCTTGTTATTAAAAAGATATTTTATACCTCAAAATGCTGCGAGCTTTAATTTATAAAATATCTTTTAATAGCAAGAGGTGGAGACTTGGTGTGGACAATGTCGCCTGTCGGGCGGGCTGCTAATTGATAATTGGTGGGATCGCTGAGCCTTGGGGAAGTTGTGAGCTTATGAAGGGCCACATGTGCTCACTGTTTCTTTCAACAAAATGGCCGCCACATGTGCTCGCTGTTTCTTTGTGTCAATGTTTGTCCTTGCTTGCTAGCTCCCCTTCCCTCTCTCTCTCATCCTCCTCTCTCTCACAATAGGTGCAGGAGGAGGCCATTCCGCCATTCAATGTGATCGCGGCTGATCGTTCTCAATCAGTACGCACTCTCTGTGTGAAAAAAAAGTCCTCATCTCGGTCCTAAAAGACTTCCCCTTTATCCTTAAACTGTGACCCCTGGTTCTGGACTTCCCCAACATCGGGAACAATCTTCCCGCATCTCGCCTGTCCGACCCCTTAAGAATTTTGTACGTTTCTCCCCTCAATCTTCTAAATTCCAGCGAGTACAAGCCGAGTCTATCCAGTCTATCTTCATATGAAAGTCCTGCTATCCCAGGAATCAATCTGGTGAACCTTCTCTGTACTCCCTCTATGGCAAGAATGTCTTTCCTCAAACTAGGAGACCAAAACGGTACGCAATACTCCAGGTGCGGTCTCACCAATGCCCTGTACAACTGCAGCAGAACCTCCCTGCTCCTATACTCAAATCCCCTCCCTATGAATGCCAACATACCATTGGCTTTCTCCACTGCCCGCTGCACCTGCATGCCTACTTTCAATGACTGGTGCACCACGACACCCAGGTCTCGTTGCGTCTCCCCTTCTCCTAATCGGCCACCATTCAGATAATAGTCTGCCTTCCCGTTCTTGCCACCAAAGTGGACAACCTCACATTTATCCAGAAGTGCTTTGAAAGGCTGGCCCTCTCACACATCAAATCCAGCATCACTGACTCACTGGACTCGCGTCAATGTGCAAACACATCCACAGAGGATGCCATCTCTCTGGCTCTTCGCACTGTCCTGACTCACCTGGAGAGACAGGGCACGTACGCGAGGATGCTACTCATTGACTCTAGCTCTGCCTTCAAACACGCTCATCCCCCACCAAGCTCGTCACCAAACTCCACCAGCTAGGCCTTGGCTCGCCGATATCATGATAGGAGTAGAATTGGGCCATTCGGCCCATCAGGTCTATTCTGCCATTCAATCATGGCTGACCTATCTCTCTCTCCCAACCCCATTCTCCTGCCTTCTCCCCATAACCTCTGACACCTGTACTAATTCAGAATCTATCTATCTCTGCCTTACAAATATCCACCGACTTGCCCTCCACAGCCTTCTGTGGCAAAGAATCCCACAGATTCACCACCCTCTGACTAAAGAAATCTCTCCTCATCTCCTTCCTAAAGGACTCTCTGTCCTTTAATTCTGAGGCTATGACTAGTCCTAGACTCTCCCACTAGTGGAAACATCCTCTCCACATCCACTCTATTCAAGCCTTTCACTATTCTGTATGTTTCAATAGACAATAGGTGCAGGAGGAGGCCATTCGGCCCTTCGAGCCTGTACGCACCGCCATTCAATGTGATCATGGCTGATCATTCTCAATCAGTACCCCGTTCCTGCCTTCTCCCCATACCCCCTGACTCCGCTATCCTTAAGAGCTCTATCTAGCTCTCTCTTGAATGTATTCAGAGAATTGGCCTCCACTGCCTTCTGAGGCAGAGAATTCCACAGATTCAAACTCTCTTTTTATTTATTTTTTTAATAATTTTTATTTAAGTTTTAACAGAACTCATACAAGTTACATTTCATAGTAAGCAATAATAACTACATTATACAATACAATACAATATATCTTTATTGTCATTGTACCCAGGGGTACAACGAGATTGGGAATGCGCCTCCCATACGATGCAATAATTTAGGTAATTTAGAAAGCAGCAACCCAACGAAACGAAACAGTTGTAACAGTTTTGGACAGGGTAAAGTGCAAGTTGATCTATGCGTTGTGGCCATCCGGCTCAGCAGGACCGGTTCATAGCAGCTATGGCCCTGGGGATGAAGCTGTTCCTGAGTCTGGAGGTGCGGGCGTAAAAGGCTTTGTATCGTCTGCCCGATGGAAGGAGTTCGAACAGACTGTTGCAGGGGTGTGAAGAGTCTTTGTGGATGCTGGTGGCTTTTCTGAGGCATCGTGTGTTGTAGATGCCCTCCAAGTCTGGTAGCTGTGTTACGATGGTCCTCTGAGCTCTATGGACTACCCGCTGTAGAGCTTTCCTTTCTGCCTCCGTGCAGCTGAGGTACCACACAGGGATGCCATGCGTTAGGATGCTCTCTATGGTGCAGCGGTAGAAGGTCGTCAGCAGCTGTTGGGGTAGACCAGACTTTTTCAGTGTTCGATTATACATGTATTGTTCTGTATTATCTCCCCTCCCACCACCCCCCCCCCCATTCTTCCCCCCACCCCCCCAGTTAAAAAGAAGAAAAAATAAAAAGTAAAAGAGAAAGAAAGAAACCTGGAGTCCAGAATGAGTCACTTCCGGGTAATTTCTTATTAAATTCTTATTAAAGGTATCAAAACAATCCTGAATTTAAATATTTCCAATTCTTAATCCTAGCTTTAAAATGAATGGGTTCCACACATTCAAGAAGAAGTCATATCCATTTCTCAGATTATACGTAGCTTTTTCTAATGGGATACAACTACACATTTCTGCATACCATCTTCAAATCTTATTTCATTTTGATCTTTCCAAGTGACCGCTACACATTTTTTTGCTACTGCTATTGCTATTTTGAGAAATCTTTCCTGATGTTTATCTAAAATTAGCTTTGGTAATATTCCTTTTGTATCTCCCAATAAAAACAACCTTGAATCCAATGGTATGGTCTTATTCATCAATTGTTCCAAAAAAATGTTTTAAGTCTTTCCAAAAAGGAGTTACCTTCTGACATGCCCATGTGGAGTGTAAAAAAGTACCCACATCTTGGTTGCATCTAATACAAATTTCAGATGAGTTTGGTTTTAAATTGTTTAATTTTTTCGGGGTTAAATATAGTTGATGTAAAAAATTATATTGTACTAAACTATATCTCACATTAATAGTATTTTTCATACTATCTAAACACAGTCTTTCCCAACTTGGTTCATCAATGATAATATTAAGATCTGTTTCCCATCTTTGTCTTGATTTTTGAATTCCTATCTTTGGACTAGATTTTTGTAATAATTTATACATTGATGATATAATTTTTTTTATTCCCTTGCCCTGAATCAGGGTTTCAATTCCTTTAATCTGAAATAGAGACATTGAATTACCTAACTTTTCCCTTAAAAAAGATTGTAATTGATAATAGAAAAAAATACTATTCCCTGGAATTTGATATTTATTTCCCAATTGAGAAAATGTCAAAAAGTTATTTCCTTCGTAGCAATCTCCTATATTTATAATACCCTTCTGTTCCCAGATTTGTAGTATTTGATTATTCCAAGCAAACGGCAATAATCTATTTTTTATTAATGGAGTTTTAGCTGTTAAAACAAATCTTTTATCATTAACTTTAACTGTTTTCAACAATGTATTAATTAAATGTTTTAGCAAAGGTGACTCTTTATCCTTAACTAATAGCTTTGCTTTCCATTTTCTATAAATTCTTCTGGACATAACTCTTTTATTTTATCCATTTCAATTTTAACCCATGCTGTTTTTCCACCCTCTTGATAAAAGGATGAAATAAAACTCATTTGTGCTGCCAGATAATAATTTTTAAAATTTGGTAATTGCAGTCCACCTAATTCAAATTTCCATGTTAATTTTTCCAGAGACACTCTTGGCATTTTACCTTTCCAAAGAAAATTCCTCACAATTTTGTTCAATTCTTGAAAAAAATTATTTAGCAAAGGTATAGGCAGTGTTTGGAATAAATACTGTATCCTCGGAAAAATATTCATCTTAATACAGTTCACTCTCCCTAGCAATGTAATTGGAAGATTCATCCATTTCTTCAGGTCCTCATCTATTTTTTTTATTAGTGGTTTATAATTTAATTTATACAAATTATTTAACTTATTATCTACTTTAACTCCTAAGTACTTAATGCCTTCTTTTTGCCATTTAAACTGACTTTCTCTTTTACATTGGTCATAATTGCCTTCAAAAAGAGGCATTATTTCAGTTTTATCTTTATTAATTTTATATCCTGATACTTTCCCGTATTCTTCCCATCTGAAATATAATTTTCTTAAGGATTCCAATGGTCTAGTAAGACAAATTAAGACATCATCTGCAAATAAAGTAATTTTGTGATCTTCCTGATTAACTTTAAATCCTTTAATGTCTGAATCTGATCTTATTAGTTCTGCCAGAGGTTCAATAGCCAGATTCAAACTCTCTGTCACAGATTTAAAACTAGCCACATTCCCTGTCCTCAGGTATCTTTGCAAACAACTCGTCTGTCTGTCTGTGCTGGCTTTTGCAGTACACATTCTCAGAGCCACATGGGGGCAA
>NW_027601797.1:0-73762 GCF_053455715.1 Rhinoraja longicauda
CCCATTACCTGCGTGAGTTTTCTCCGAGATCTTCTGTTTTCTCCCACACTCAAAAGACGTACAAATATGTAGGTTAATTGGCTTGGTAAATGTAAAAATTGTCCCTAGTGGGTATAGGATAGTGTTAATGTTTGGGGATCGCTGGTCGACATGGACCCGATGGGCCGAAAGGGCCTGTTTCTGCACTGTATCTCTAAACTAAACTAAACTAAACTAAACTAAACTAAACTAAACTAAACTAAACTAAACTAAACTAAACTAAACTAAACTAAACTAAACTAAACTAAACTAAACTAAACTAAACTAAGCTCAATTGGTATTTTCACGTCATTCTTAAAGAGTAAAACCAAGGTGAGATTTAGCTATCCTTTGCCTCTCTGCATTTGATAATGGTTGTCATGACTGTTTATACACACCTCTATATGTATGAAACCATGACCTCTCTAAGAGCACAAGAATCAGATCATAAGTAGAGAATCCTTAACTCTTTACAAAGATCTCCATACTCTCTGGAGGTGAATTGTTTTTAGTTACCACACACTTGCTTCTCAGGGATCCCTTGCTCTAAAAATAGCTTGCATACTGCTGTGTTAATTGCATCTTTCAAGTTAATTGTCCTTCTCAGCAACGGGAGCCTAGAGTCATTAACTACAACTCTGAGGTACCACTCTTAATTATGTGTGATCAAATTAATCTCCATGGAATCAGCAGGGAGGAGCTGGGGGTGAGGGATTATCTCGAAAGCTATCATCTCTTTTTGCTGTGCATTTTTATAATAGAGGCACAAACAGCATGAAAAACTATAGATGCAAGAAATCTCAAATAAAAACAGGAATACTGGAAACAACAGGTCGGTTCATAGTTAATATTTCATGTGCAAAACACAAAGTGTTGGAGCAACGTAGCAAGGCAGGCAGCGCCTGCGGAAGAAATGGATGTGCAACATTTCAGGTCACAATTTCTGACTCCATTCCCTCCACAGTTGCAGTCTGATCCACTGAGATATTCCAGCACTTTGTCTTTTTGCTCAACATTCTAGCATCTGCAGTTCCGTGTGCCTTAATCTTGGTTTTGATGGATTCCACAAATGCTGCCTGATCTGCTGAATGCTTCCAATCTTTTCTGTTTTAGCGCTACATTGACATCAATTTTTCTCTAGCTGTATACATTAATCCTGTATACAGCTGTTCCAAGTCTCAGCCTGCATTTAATCTAGAGACAAGGAAATACAGATTTTGATTTACAGAGAAGGATACAAAGTGCTAGAGTAACTTAACGGGTCAGGCAGCATCTCTTGTAGAACATGGATTGGTGGTGTTTCTGGTCAGGATCCTTTTTCAAACTAGTATTTTCTGTTTTTATTTCAGATTTCAAGCATCTGCAGTATTTTAGTTCTGGATTTTTTTCAGTGTTTGTATTTCAGAGCATTTTTTGATTTTGGAGGTTCAGCAGTTACTTCAGTAGGTGGTGCTGTCCATCAATCCTCGTTGCAGATTTGGTGACCATTTCCTACTATAAATTTCCTTTTATGGTAAAAGGTTAAATCAAGTTGTGTTTATTGCCATATGCACAACTGCACAACTCCAATCAGAGAGTTTTTATGGGGAGAAGGCAGGAGAATGGGGTAAGGAGGGAGACATAGATCAGCCATGATTGAATGGCAGAGTAGACTTCGTGGGCCGAATGGCCTAATTCCACTCCTATCACTTATGATCTTATGAATGAGGTAGAGGTACAATGAGAATTTAGCTTGCAGCAACATAGACAACACAAAAATATTATTAATAAATTACACATAAATTCTGTAAGACAGTGAAACGAAAAAGACTGCATTGACAAGGCATCAGTGCAAAGCACAATTAGAATACAACCCATGGTGGTGCAAGAGGTGGTGTGTAGAATTCCATAGCTCAGGTAGGATTAGAGTTGTGCAGGCTGGTTCAAGAACTTGATGGTTATGGGGAAGTAGTTGGTGTGGGACCTCAAGCTTCATTACCTTCTGACTAACAAAGAGGAACATCTTACAAAAATGTACAATTGCCTATCATTCTCTTTCTTTATGAACTTATCTAGTTTCTGCTGATGCGAGTGCATTAGATGCAAGTACTATCAGTTCACCATCTGGCACCAGCAATGCTGCTTGGCTTTTAATAAGACCTGTAAAATGAACATTTTTTGCTGCAGCATATCTGTTTTCATTCACACCATCATTGTTTTGACATTGTTTATACTTTTGTTTCCATTGGATGATGGCCAATTGTATTTAACACGTGTTTTCATTTGTTTGCCATATATTCTGACAGATGCTTACCTTTTTTTATTATTTATACAACATAGATTATAGTCAGTCCAGTGGTCAAGGAGATGTAGAACAAATCTATATTATGGATCAAACAAAGTCAAAATGATATCTCATAGACTGTTTTGACAAAATGTAATCAGTAAATAATTCAGTGGTCATGGGTTTGGGCTGCAACTTCTTATTTCTAAACAATGAATAATAGAAGTCCAAACATTAAACAGCAAACTTTATGGATAACAAACTTTCTGGTTTGGATAACAAAGCTTATTAAACAAGCTTTCTAATGGATTTTGGCTGTGGAAGAGTAAAAACCTTCAGTAGAAGGTTTTATGCTTCTGCATTGGATTTTCACTGGTTAATGCATATCTCGCAACACGTCAGAAACTTATTTCAGAGACTTTTATATCAGAGCCATATGAACATGTGGATGTTCTTTCCATACATTAAAAACATTAAACAATCTCTGGCCAGTGAACATGTGTGCTATGCCAACACAATGGCACAGCAGCACAGCAGGTAGACCCACTGCCTCACAGCACCAGAGACCAGGTTTGATCGTGACTTCGGCTGTCATCTGCGTGCAGTTCGCACTTTCTCCCTGTGACTGTGAGGGTTTCCTCCGGGTGCTCCGGTTTTCTCCCATATCCCACAGACGAATGGGTTTGTAGGTTAATTGGCCTCTGTAAATTGTCGTTAGTATGTAGGGACTGGATGCGAAAGTGGGATAACATAAAACCAGTGTGAATGGTGCTCGATTGTTCTCGTTCACATGAGTTCACATGAGATTGCTGTTCTATATAAACGTAATGGCAGAAAACCTGGGCATCATGTAACACATCTTTGTTGTATGTTACTAATCTAGAATTTATGTAGTCTTCGATTTTCATGGATGCTTGGCCATGCATTTGTTAAACTATTCTACCCCAAGGTACCACAATGGTGCCAAGATCCAAGAAGGTTGGATGTCCACCTTGTACAGTAGATTAAAGGGACTGAGTTGGCTCCTTTGCAGCTCTCCTATGTAACCAAACTGCAATAATCAGACATCCCTTGGACTTTGGTAGTGCTAGACTATCAGATTTTCCAAGCCATTAAATTTATGCTCATTGATATCCAAGCACCATATTATTTCTTTTTTTTCACATGTTACACAGTAGTTTAATATATTTTCCAGAAAACTAGAACACAAAGTGCTGGAGGAACTCAACTGGTCAGGCAGCATCTGAGAAGGGAATGGACAAGAGAAGTTTCGGATCAGGATAGACACAAAGTGCTGGAGTAACTCAGCGGGTCAGGCAGCATCTCTGGAGAAAAGGAACAGGTGGCATTTCGGGTCGGAACCCTTCCTCAGACTGATCAGGATCACGACCCTTCTTCAGAAACGTCCCAGCCTCAAGTGCTGCGTGACCCGCTGAGTTCCTCCAGCACTATATGTTTCAAGGTTCCAGCATCTGCAGTCTCTTGTGGTTCCAGTGAACCAAGTCTGTTTAAATAATGGTACGATGGTTGGAAATATGCACTCTGACCGTAAACAAGCCCATGTTCCTGACCCCTGGTGTTCCCGGCCCTGGTGTCCACCTTGCCTGCACTCTGAACTCTCAGCTCACATTCTGAACTAATGAATAGCCAGATGCTGAACTATTAGGTTCTCAATGATTGAATATTGGATTATTGGAAATCTATAGCACTCCAAATTCCTGGCATTTTACTAATATAATTTTCTATTTAATAGCATTGTGGAAATACCCTTACTGTACAAAAGTTAATGTTTATACATTTATTAAAGTTAAAGTTAATAGACAATAGACAATAGACAATAGACAATAGGTGCAGGAGTAGGTCATTCAGCCCTTCGAGCCAGCACCGCCATTCAATGCGATCATGGCTGATCACTCTCAATCAGTACCCCGTTCCTGCCTTCTCCCCATACCCCCTCACTCCGCTATCCTTAAGAGCTCTATCCAGCTCTCTCTTGAAAGCATCCAACGAACTGGCCTCCACTGCCTTTTGAGGCAGAGAATTCCACACCTTCACCACTCTCTGACTGAAAAAGTTCTTCCTCATCTCCGTTCTAAATGGCCTACCCCTTATTCTTAAACTGTGGCCCCTTGTTCTGGACTCCCCCAACAAAAGTTAAAATTTTATGTTAATACAGGGCAACTAGCATGTGTAAAATTCTATATTAACTTACAAAACGGAAATGAAATTATACTTAAGGGTACAAAAAAGGTACAAAGGCAGGTGGTTGTGGTTGTTGAAGATCAATAATGGCAGCCACAGGACTTCATTGCAGGGGTTCCTCAGGGCAGTGTCCTAGGTCCAACTATCTTCAGCTGTTCCATCAATGATCTTGCTTCCATAATGAGGTCAGAAGTGTAGGGATATTTGGTGATAATTATACAATGGCTCACCAAGGCTATTCTGATGGTCCCTTCCAAACCCATAAATTGTATTACCAAGAAGGATAAGCCCAGCAAACTTGTTGGAACTCAGGACTTAACTCCCTCAGTGGCCACAAGAGTATTCTCAACCTTGGAATGGAAGACTAAAAGGCAAATTAGTGATGTGGTTGGCTTATTGGTTAACATTGCCTGGCTGTTAGTAAATATTGGGAAGAAAGTGGAGCTTGTCTCTGCCCAGCTGTTAGTGAGTGTGGCGGAATGTAACCTGGGGCCTGAGTAGCTAATGCATTGAGCTGAAAGCAATATATTTCAATAGCAAGTTTAGTCAGTGTATGATGTGCGACCATGAAATAAAAATAGAAAATGGTGGAAATGCACAGTAGGTCAGGCAGTATCTGTGGAAAGAGAAACAGAATTAATGTTTTTGCCTAATAACCCTTCAGCTTTGATGACCTGCATGCTAATTTAAATATTTCCTGTTTTTATTTCAGATTTCCAACATCTACAATTTTTTTTGCGTTCTGAAGTCGTAATCACTTTACTGCATTACTCCATATTTAACCGTGTGTTGCTCTTGGAAATGAGTATTGTCTCTCTTGGTGGACCCGAGGACCGCTCCTTCTATAGTAAACACTCTCTTCCCCCACCCACACATTATTCTGTAGAGATCGTGCATGCTGAGGTGAGGGATCCCTTCCCTCTTCTGGCTCCATCCCTGTCATTTTCTCCACTACACCGCATATTCCAATGGTGCGTATCCCTCCTTTAAAGACTGGAAACCTGGCAAGAGAACTGTACACAATTTAATTGGGAGTGTTGCTGAAATGAAAGCATTTGAGGAAAAGAAAATCACATTTGCACTGACTCTAGGGTCATGCTTGAAAATTGAAAATCACCATCTTTAAGTAACATTTTAAAACAGTGCAAAGGGAGTGCTTAATTCGTCCTCTGTGGGAGCAAATTAATTTCTGAACCTCTATCTTTCGTTGCATATATTTCACACATATTTCATTGCAAATCCAATTATCTCTTCAGTTCAAAGAGTGGATATGCACACGTAGGAAAATGTATGAGGGTCATTCCTGGTATTCTTGAAACAAAATCCAAGGACGTGCACTGACTGCGGACTCTCATTGCAAACAGGAATAAGCCGCACCTAATGCTGCCATTGTACTTTGTGGAATCAGAGATAAAAGAGAGCTTCCAAAGCAGGAAGTAAGAGAATACATGCACAGTGTTATTGAAACTGGTCCAATTGTATGGAATTTGCATCTCGTGTAACATTTTCCATTGTACCCCTCATGTTCTCTGTCAACCCCTGTGAGTAAAACATCATGCAAGGTGAATCCAGTTTATAAAATCAGTTTCATTTTAGGGCATTTAGTTTTAATCTAGTTTTAGTTTGAGAGATGCAGCATGTAAACAGGCCGTTTGGCCCACTGAGTCCAAACCGACCACTGATCATCCATTCCTACTAGTTCTATGCTATCCCACTTTCTGATCTACTTCCAACACACCAGGGGCAATTTGCAGAGAGCAATTAACCTACAAACCTGCACATCTTTCGGATGTGGGGGGAAACTGGAGCACCTGGAGGAAACCCACACGGTCAAAGGAGAACTTGCAAACTGCCCACATACACACACAGCATCGGCATTTAGGATCGAACCTGGGACTCTGAAGCTATGAGGCAGCGGCTCTACCAGCTGTGTCACTGTATCGCCTTTTTAATTTACTGAACTTTGTAAACAGGCAGTGCCCAGTGCCTGCAGTGAGAAGGTACTTTCCACCAGAGATCATGAGGTAAAATTGTGAGCAAAAACCTTTGAAGTTTTTCTCCTCTGCTGAAAACGATTAAATCCCCCAAACATTCCACGTACGTCAGATTCAGATCCTTGTATCTTCATTGTGTTATGCAATCAACAATTTAACCGAATATGGGGAGGGGGGGATTTGCAATTATGCAAGTATTTGCGGGAGAATATATTTCCTACTATAAAATCCTTACCATCATTTAAAGTGGAATCTTCCTCTTCCTCTTTCACTTTGGCATTAAAAACAAGTTTCACTCATTTTCGAGTTTCACAGACATTTCCATGGCAAAGGGTAAAGTCCAACAATTAGCAGGGAAGGTGGCAAAGTAGTCTTTGGTGCTGTTGGAGTAGGAGATGTGGTTTCTTCAATGATTGTTATCAGTGGCTCAAAACAAAACAGCTTGCAAAACACATTATCTGGAAATAATGATCTGTTGTGTGCAGGACTTTGTTTAAGGATGCTCTAGCGAAGCTGCTTGGCGTCCTTCACTGCATCAAAGGGTATTTCATTTGTAATATTAGTCCATTCGCATTACTTATTCCTTTAATGATGTTATCTTTTCAAACTGCTGGCTTGTGCAACAATGGAGTTGGTGAAGGCAGATCCAAAAGGACATGATTTGCACGGCAGAAACTGTAAGGATACTACTTCTTGAATGAAGTGTCTTCATTGTAGTTTAAATTGCTGAATATTCCCAGTATTTTACCAATTGAATGAGAGATTGAGTTTTTGTTTGTCTTAGAAACTTACAATAGACAACAGACAATAGGTGCAGGAGTAGGCCGTTCGGCCCTTCGAGCCAGCACCACCATTCACTGTGATCATGGCTGATCATCCACAATCAGTACCCCGTTCCTGCCTTCTCCTCATATCCCTTGACTCTGCTATCTTTAAGAGCGCTATCTAACTCTCTCGAAAGCATCCAGAGAATTGGCCTCCAATGCCTTCTGAGGCAGTGAATTCCACAAGGTTACCACGTAATCTTGTGATTAAAATTCAAAAAATGCATTAGATGACTGAAATGAACATTTAATAAGCAAAATTTTCTGTTTATGAAATCATTTAGGTTCACGTAAAATATTAAAATATGGATAGGACAGGTTTGGAAGGATATGGACCAAACGCAGGCAGGTGGGACTGGTGTAGCTTGGCCAGTGTGGGCGTTGGGCCAAAGGGCCTGTTTCCACACTGTATCACTCTATGACACGATGACTTTATGGAGCAGATTGAATGATGAACAAAATGAACAGTTCTAAAGAGTTTGGGAATTAGATTATAGATGTAATTCAATACAAATAAGCGTGAAGCAATGAAAAAAAAGGATGAAAAACTAGTGTGTGTATTAATTGGAACAGTGGTAAAATGTTCTGATTCGAAAGCAGCCTTGTTGCAGAGAAATCCACAGTAGTGGCAGCACGGTGCTTAGCTGCAGTGAAATAAAGGAAAATCAGGGAGTGGAGGATTGGCACAGCTGATATTTTATGTTGTAACATCCTGAAGCTCTGGTCCCCTCTCTATGCTGGGGTGCATCTTTGGATTATTGTGCTTTTTTGTGCTCCCGTGACCTTGAACTCTATCCTTTGTTGATTTGTAAAGTAGAATTAAGTCACTTGCTGAGCTGAATTGGTGCACTATGAATCGATTCACAGAGAAGCTCTAAGCTTAGCCTGTGGTAACCCCAGTGCAGAACCTTTAGAATTCTTTGCTTATAGCAACCCTCAGGGTCATTTCGGTTTTTAATGTGAAACAGAGTAAAGCATCACAAGCAGTCTGATCTAGCGGTCATTCTCTATTTTATACTTCTTGCTAAAAAAAAAAGATTAAAGATTCATATCTAGAACAGCCAACAGATTCATATCTAGAGCAAACACTACCAAGATAAATGCAATAAATCTGAGAAGGAATGAATGTTACTTCATTAGAGTCAGATCTTTGCCAATATCTACTGTCAGTTCAGTTTCAAGTGCGCTTCCATTAGTTAATAATATACCACACATTTAAACCACAGGGTTTTTTGTCGTTATTTCACTTTGACCAATCCCATTCTTTATGTTCATAAGTTCTAGGAGCAGAATTAGGTCATTCAGCCCATAAAGTCTACACCGCTATTCAATCATGGCTGTCTATCTTTCCCTCTCAACCCCATTCTCCTGTCTTCAACCCCATAAACCATCACACCCTTATTGACCAAGAATCTGTCAATCTCCGCCTTTAAAATATCCATTGACTTGGCCTCCACAGCTGCCTGTGGCCAAAACTTCCACAGATTCAACATCCTCTGACTAAAAAAATGTCTTCTCATCTACTTTCTAATGGTACATCCTTTTACTCTGTGGCTGTGACCTCTAGTCCTAGACTCTCCCACTAGTGGAAACATCTCCTCCACATTCACTCTGTCCAAGCCTTTCACTATTCTGTACGTTTCAATGAGCTTCCTCTTCAACCTTCTAAGCTCCAGAGCACACGCCCAGGGCCTTCAAATGCTCATCATATGTTAACCCAATCATTCATGGGATCACACTCATAAGCCTTCTCTGGACCCTCTCCAGAGCCAGCACATCCTTCCTCTGATATGGGGCCCAAAACGTGCTCAGAATACTCCAAATGCGGTCCAACCAGTGCCTTGTAAAGCCTCAGCGTTACATCCCTATTTTTTTGGTATTCTAGCCTTCTCTAAATAAATGCTGGCATTGCATTCGCCTTCCATTTATTTTCCCCAGGCTGTACACGATTTTGTGTTTGTGTATTTGCTTGAATTATTTAGTATCTTCTCAGATTCATCAGGTGTGGTGTTCCATCTTTAGTTGCCAATTATGAAGTTCTCTTGGCCTATCTGCATATCTGCATGCCCGTAATACCAGTTACCCAAGTAATTACCCAATGCATTTCGACTGGATGTTGAGAATGGGTCACGTTTGCAGAGATGTGATGTACAAATCCCCAGTGATGGGAGGGGGGGGGGGGAATACACAAAAGAGAGGAAGTTGGCTCTCTTCCTGGAGGCCACCATAATGTGGAGTTATGTCAAGGTGTGGGATTGCTGGCAGAAAGTATCACTGCATGCTGAGATTCTATTTGTTGCCAGATTTGTGAAGGATCTTGCTGTACTACCAGTTTCTCATATAAATTTTTGTCCTGAAAGAAATCTTTTGAGCATAGGTTAGACAGGTAGTAGTCTATGTGGAATATCTTTGAGACTTTGTGGGAAAAATATTTAATTCGATGGTTGTTCCTTTAAATACAGGCAAAGTCATTTGCAGAATGTCACGCCACCGGAACAACAAACATCAAAAGATCCAGTTTCCTTCCACATCCCAAAGATAAGTGGATCTGTATTTTAATTGGCCTCTGTAAATTGTCCTTAATGTGTAGGATGCAAAAGTGGGATAACATAGAGCTAGTGTGAATGGGTGATGAATGGTTGGTGTGGACTTGATGGGTCACAGGGCCTGTTTCTATGCTAACCAAAACAAAACTAATCTATGCCAGATCTAGATTTTTTTTAGATTTAGAGATACAGCACGGTAACAGGCCCTTCGGCCCACCGGGTCCGCGCCGCCCAGCGATCCCCGCACATTAACACTATCCTATACACACTAGGGACAATTTTTACATTTACCCAGTCAATTAACCTACATACCTGTACGTCTTTTGGAGTGTGGGAGGAAACCAAAGATCTCGGAGAAAACCCACGCAGGTCACGGGGAGAACGTACAAACTCCATACAGACGGCGCCCGTAGTCAGGATCGAACCTGAGTCTCCGGCGCTGCATTCGCTGTAAGGCAGCAACTCTACCGCTGCGCCACCATGCCGCCCATGTTCGTTCATGTATATCCAAAGTTTCAATCCCACCAACCCTGTCCTTGAGGTCGCTGCAATGGCGATGACACCATCATCCTCTCCTTCTGATATATTCATTTGCCAAGAAGGTATGATAAGGGAAGTTGACTTTATTTGCTCTCCAAACTGTTCTGAAGCAACAAAAATCAAACATCAAACATGATGATTTACATTGTACCACCATGAATGTATTTTTTTTCTTTGACGTTCCATGAGCAAATAAATGGAGTTTAATCCAAGCAAGTGTGAGGTGTTGCAGTTTGGCAGGTCAAATGTAAGGGAAAAATATACAATTAATGACATGACCCTCAACCGCATTGCTGTACAGAGGGATCTTGAGGTCCAAGTGCATAACTCCCAAGTAACAACACTTGTAGATAGAGTGGCAAAGAAGGCATATGGTATACTTACTTTCACAGATCGGGGCACTGAGTATAAAAAGTCAGGAAGTAAGATGCAGCTTTATAAGTCTTTGGTTAGGCCACATTTGGAGAATTGTGGGCAGTGTTGTGTGCAGTTGTCGTCACCCCATTACAGGAAGGACATGGAGGCTTTGGAAAGGGTGCAGAGGAAGTTTTCCTGAATTAGGAGGGGTATTAGCTACAGGGAGAGGCTGGACAGACTTGCATTGTTTTTTCTCTGGAATGGCAGAGATTATGGAGAGACGTGATAGTAGTATATAACACTATGAACGGTATAGTTAGGGTAGACCGTCAGTGTCTTTATCCGCAAAATGGAAACAATCAAATACTACATTGCCTAGTTTTAAGGTGAGAGAGGCACAGTTGAAACAAAATGTGCAAGGCAAGTGTTTTTTTACACAGATGGTGGTGAGTGCCTGGAATGCACTGTCAGGGGTAGTGGTTGATGGATTTAAAATACTTTTGGATAGGAACTGATTTTGATCATGCAAACGACTATGAAATCTCCTCTGTTCTCAATCTGTACCGATACCTCTGCCAATGCTATCTATTTATGGCTGATTTATTTCCCAACCATCTTGACAAATCTGGCAAACAACAGGGAAAAGCAAAGCTCTATAACTATATTTGAACCTGCCAAGATATTTGAAGTCTTGTAATTTACATCACGGTTTTTCATTTGGATTGGGAGAGGCAACTTTTTGGGATTTCTGCAACATGCAGAATTCAAAGTCCAGGAGATTGTCACTGATCTCATTTTGCCAAATATTAATTTTTACTGACAAATGTGTAAACCACAAATCCTGACATCAATCCCATTTTAGAGTTGCAGTTTCTGCATAGAAATTAAAAAGAAAGAACATGTTCAAATGGCGTAACTCATGCCCTCAAATAATATTGAATTTCTTTACGTATAATAACTTACATTTGAAGTCTTAGTGTGGTCTAGAGTACAAAATAGTCGAAGTGCCCATCAGCACTTGTGGAGAAAGCAGGATAACACATCAAATGTGGACAGTTAAGCAGAAAACAAAGGTACAATGAAATCCATACGAAAGGAGTTTGTCAACTCGAAACATAGAGTATAGAATCGAATGCAAAAAACACAAAACATAATTTACCCCATCTATGGATCTCAACTTTCCAAATTATGTGCACAGTTAGAAATTAACCAACTAAAACTGGGCACATTAATGGCTGATTAATATAAGAAAATAACTGCAGATGCTGGTACAAATCGATTTATTCACAAAATGCTGGAGTAACTCAGCAGGTCAGGCAGCATCTCGGGAGAGAAGGAATGGGTGACGTTTCGGGTCGAGACCATTCTTCAGACTGATGTCAGGGGGGTGGGATAATGGCTGATTAAACAGGTAACATTGATCCTGCTTAGCTTATTTGTTGTAGACTAGTATTTATGTTTATTAGGAAAGTAATGTGATGTTATTTGGAGCCAGATAGGGAAAAAACCCATCCTGCTGATAGGTGTGGCCTCCGCATCCCATTTCTGACCCGACTAGTTTGCTCTCCCTATTGTTCTTACATTTTAAATGAAGAGGCAGTGTTGCAAAAGTATCACCCTTCAATTCACAGTTTTTAACTTTATCTTTTAATTATTTACGACATCCTTTTACAGACTAATTTTGAGATCAATGTTCGTCCAAGAGTATCAATTTGCAAACAACTTTCCAGTTAAAGGGAAATAAAATCCCATCATCCCAAATGCTTTCAAGTGGATGGGGAACACCATCGTGGAAGATTCTGGACAGGAGGTTCATTAATTCATTCTGAAGATGTGACAAGATGAATGAATAAATGAATGAATGAATGAATGAATGAATGAATGAATAAGTTTATTGGCCAAGTATGTGCATATACAGGGAATGTACCTTGGTGCTCCGCTCATAAATGACAACACAAACATACAGTTAACAATTAAGAATAAAGCATAAACACATCAAAACAATAAGGATACATCATTACGATCTAAACATGTGGGTGCAAAATAAACCAGAGCAAAAAAGAGACTACATACTTTGGTTATTGAGTAGAACTACTACTTGTGGAAAAAAAAGCTGTTTTATGTCTGGCTGTGGCTGCTTTGACAGTCCGGAGTCGCCTTCCATAGGGAAGTGCTTCAAAGATTTTGTGGTCAGGGTGAGAGGGGTCAGAGATGATCTTGCCCGCTCGCTTCCTGACCCTTGCAGTGTACAGTTCGTCAATGGGGGGAAGGTTGCAGCCAACAACCTTCTCGGCTGATCGAACGATCCGTTGCAGCCTACGGATATCGTACTTGGTGGCTGAGCCAAACCAGACCATGATGGAGAAGGTGAGGACAGACTCAATGATAGCAGTATAGAATTGGACCATCATTGCTTGTGGCAGATTGTGTTTCCTCAGTTTCCGCAGGAAGTACATCCTCTGTTAGGCCTTTTTGACTGTGGAGTCGATGGTGGCCCCCCATTTAAGGTCCCTGGAGATGATGGTTCCAAGGAACTTAAATGACTCCATACACGTGACTGTGGTGTTGTTGATGGTGCATGGGGGGAGGGGAGGGGGAGCTCTTCAAAAGTCTACAATTAGTTCCACTGTCTTAAGAGCATTGAGCTCCAGGTTGTTGCGATGGCACCAGGATGGCAGCTGTGTCACTTCCCGTCTGTAGGCAGATTCCTCCCCATCCTGGATCAGTCCAATCAGGGTTGTGTCATCCGCAAACTTGAGGAGGTTGACAGAGGACTGTGGAGGTGCATGTTGAAGAAGGGCCTCAAACCGAAACATTGCCTATCCATGTTCTCTAGAGATGCTGCCTAACCTGCTGAATTACTCCTACATTTTGTATCCTGTTGTGCATTAACCAGCATCTGCAGTTCTTTGTTTCTACCTTTGAAAAACAGATCTTGCTCATAAGTTATGTGATAGGAGCAGAATTAGGCCATTCGGCCCATCAAGTCTACTCTGCCATTTAATCATAGCTGATCAATCTTTCCCTCCTAACCCCATTCTCCTGCCTTCTCCCCATAACCCCTGACATCCATACTAATCAAGAATGTATCTTTCTCTGCCTTAAAAATATCCAGATTTACCACCCAGCTCACTGTAAGGCCTCAATAGAGGTCTTGATGCAGAATGTAAGGAGAAAAAAAAACAAAGTAAAAGTTTGTACCATTCAGAATTTGCATTGAGCTGACTTAATGTGTGTTTACCAGCCGTGTTTTGCAGCATGAGATAAGTTATTTTGTTGGAAAATGACTTAATATAAATAATTGCAAACGCATCTCAGAACCACTGAGAGTATCTGAGAGTATTATTCCCTTTGCAATTTCTTCTCACAGGAATACACCAGATGCTGTTATTAATTTCACCATGCAGACTGGGCGTGGGCTTCAGCAAGTAAAAACACAAAGACAGATTGTCGTGAATGAGCTAGTCAATGGAAACAATTGCCAGAACATATGTAGTTTAGATTTGGCACAACATGTGTTGGGACAGCATCTTAATATAAGATGCCAGAGTCTAGATTTACCTAAGTTATCCTTCATCTGTATACATCCTTTCAGATACATTGGTAGTGAATATTGTGAATGGAAACGCAGAAGACAATTTATCTTAAGTAAATATTCTCATAAATCCCTCTGGCTTAAATTTAGATTTGACATTTTATGCAGATACTATTGAGTAATACATACTGAATACAACATCCAGTTTTGTCCAGCCTTAACTATACGTAAATGTCGAAGGGTAAGTTTGAACTAATGGCTTTTTTTGTTTGTTTTCCACAGTTTTTATCACTCTCTTAAAGTTTCTGTGATTTATTTACAATTTATGAATAGTTTATGTTTATGTATGTCGTTTGAGTTGACACGCTCAGTGTGCTGTTGCAATCAAGCTTTTCATTGTAGCTTTCACCTCATTGTACTTGTGCATATCACGATAAACACTACTTGACTTGTATTGACTTGATTTGTCTTATCATGGGGATTGCAGGAGGACTCATGAGTACATAAATGAGTTACCCTATCAATACCATATAAACGAGGTGAATAAAACATGCTTCATATATTATCTGTTCAACGGCACACAGGAAATAATCTGCAGAATAGTGGCACAGTACAAAAACATAATTTCTAGACTTTCCTTTCTTCACTTCACAAACTTGTACTTCTGTAGAGTGCGAGAGGAATCCGGAGCACCCGGAGAAAACCCACACAGGTCACGGTGAGAACATGCAAACTCCATACACACACGCACTCATCCTGGATTTCTGCTTTCAATATTTCTCTCTGTATGGGAGCAAAAGATGCATTCTAGAAGTGCCTTTTCCCATAAGAAGATGATATTTTTGATGTATTGAGAAGTCCTGGCTAATTCCCAGCCTGTGATTTGAGCTTGCTCCCACTTACACTATTCTGCAGACTGGCAAAGCACTCTCCCTTACACTGTTGACATATACCAGCACAGTGATTGACTCCCATCCAATGTACATTTAGTAAAAAAAGAGGAAATGAAGAGTTGAATAGAATTTCTTATGAGGTTGAACTCTGGTATTAAGAGTAGTCTGGCTGTTTTAGTTTATATGTAATTTCATATAAGTTTAGTTTAGAATTACAGCATGGAAACAGGCCCTTCGGCCCACCAAATCCATGCCAACTAGCGATCGTTCCTTTCACTAACACTATCCTACACACACTAGGGACAATTTGCAATTTTACCAAACCAACGAGCCTATAAACCTGGACGTCTTTGGAGTGTAGGAGGAAACCTGAGCACCTGGAGAAAACTCACACAGGTCACGGGGAGAACATACAAACTCCATAAGGACAGGATCATACTCAGATCGAACCTGGGTCTCCGGCGCTGTAAGGCAGCAACTCTCCCGCTGTGCCAGCATGCCGCCCTTGATTGAATGGCATGACATCCTTCCTCAGTCTATCATGCTACTCTGTCGTAATTAGAAAAATAAAACTCTCAAAATGGTCCACACAGATAAACAGGAAAATGTTCTGCTTCTTCAACATCATTATGTGATCGTCATTAGAGGGTGTGGCAGGAACTTGCATGTCATGTGCAGAGTATTGTTTTGTACATCTTTAGGAATTATGCATATAATTTTATCAATGTAAACATTTTGATGAAACAATTTAATCCAACAATTTCAATGATTTTCAGAAGTTACAGATTCAATTTGTGTACCACAAGGCCAAAAGAAGGGGTTGGTGAATATGTCATCAAGTTAAGGATATTGGCTGAAATTTAGACCTTTCAGGCCCCATTGGATCAGAAACTGTGACATCATAAAATGCACAATTTTTATTTCAAACATAGATTCAAATATTCAATATGTATTCAAGAGAGAGTTAGATATAAAATTATAAAAGGACTGAACAAGCTAGATGCAGGAGAAACGTTCCCAATGTTGGGGGAGTCCAGAACCAATGGCCACAGTCTCAGAATAAAAGGGAGGCCTTTTAAAACTGAGATGAGAAAAAAATGTTTTCACCCAGAGAGTTGTGAATTTCTGGAATTCTCTGCCACAGAAAGCAGTGTTGGCCAATTCACTGGATGAATTTAAAAGTGAATTAGATAGAACTCTTGGGCTTAGCGGAATCAAGGGGTATGGGGAGAAGGCAGGCATGGGTTACTGTTTGTAGATGATCAGCCATAATCACAATGAATGGCGGTGCTGGCTTGAAGGGCTGTATGGCCTCCTCCTGCACCTATTTTCTATGTTTTCTATGTTTAAGTAGAACTAGTTTGGGACACATGGTCTGCCATTCAAGGGAGCTAGCAAAACAGCCATGAGTATGCAAGAAGCTTTGAAGAATATTATAAAGTTTTGCTCAGGGCATGACACATAACTACAGGCAGGGAACAAACGCACAGAGTTGGTGATGGCTGTGTGGCTGTTTGCAGCAAGGCTCTTGAGAAGCAAAAGCAGGAAGGGTGCAGAGCACATGGGTGAAAAAACAGGAGGTCTTCCCTTGGATGTGTGAAAACATCCTAAACACAACAAAGTCCAATATTTTAATTGCCTCTAAACTGAGAAAATTAATGGGCATGCAGGTTCTTCAAGAAAGCAACAACTGCTGAGGCTGAAAGCCCTGCTTGCAAGGAGGCAAGGATGTGGAACAATACTGCTAGGATGCCATTCCTGTGCTGGAATTAGAGAGTGAAGATGTGGAATTGGGTACATTAAATGGAATTTATGGTGCACATGCAGAGGAAATTTCCAACAAAACACTTGCGGCTCTTTGTCAACTGAAGATATCATGAACGGAAACTGCATCATTACTAATTAAAGGATGAAGAATACCTGGAACACTTTTTATTCATTAGGGTCATGCAAACTAGTGTTAAACTAGTGCATAAAAGTGACCATTTAGATTACAAGGATATAGACCAGGGTTTTATGGGCTGGTTATCCAGATAATTTATGGTATTATTAATTATTGTGTATTTACTTCTGGTGTTGTTGCATTAATTAGCCTGTAAATCCGTAGCAAGTAAGAATGGTATCAGTCTGAAGAAGGGTCCCGACGCGAATCTTCACCTATTTCGAGCAATCTCAAGGGATGCTGCTTTACCTGCAGAGTTACTCCAGCACTGAGTGCCTTTTTATTTTTTATAAACCAGCGTCAGCAGTTCCTTGTTTCTACAAGAATGTTATTGTTCCGATCCTGACGCACATGACAATGAAACACTCTTGATTCTTGACATCATTTCTCTCTCTGGAGATGCTGTCTGCCCTTTATTAGTGCATTAATACTTCAAATTTTCAGCCAACGCTTAGAGGCCATGGGATCTGATAAAGATTAGAAACTCTTCCCCTGGCCAATGGCCAAGAAGGGAACAGCCGTCTGGATGTTTTCATGTCAACGTACCGAATGGGGAGATTGGGGTCCTTGACTGGAAGTATTAAATGTTACCATTCAATTTATTTACGAATTAAAGTAATGGATAATCTGGCAACCGAGTTGGAACAGACATAAAGCTTCACTTGAAGCTTCTTGTGGCAGCTTAAAGACTGAAGCACATTGCTACAAGGACTTGGACAACAGAACATAGGCAGATCCAATATGGTTTGGCATTAATAGAGTCCAGCAAGTTAAAACATGCTGTGTAGGAAGGAGCTGCAGATGCTGGTTTAAACTAAAGAGACACAAAAAGCTGGAGTACCTCAGCGGGTCAGATAGCATCTCTGGAGAAAAGGAATAGGTGACGTTTTGGGTCGAGACCCTTCTTCAGACATGTTTTCAGGCAACTCGCTAACACCCGAAGTGACTAATAGTGGCCTCCTATGGATTTTCTGGTGGCAGGTAGCCCTTCAACTCTTGAGGGGAATTGATAGGGTGAATGCACAAAGTCGTTTACCCAGTGCAGGGAAATCAAGAACCAGAGGACATAGGTTTAAGATGAGAGCAAGAAATATTTAACAGGAATCTGAGCGACAACCTTTTTCACTCAGTGGGTGGTGAGTATATGAAACTAGCTGCCAGAGTAGGTAGTTGAGGTAGGTATTATAAAAACATTTAAAAGATGCTTGGACAGGTACATGGATAGGAAAGGTTTAGAGGTATGTGGGCCAAATGCAGGCAAATGGGATGATCTTAAATGGGGTATCTTGGTCAGAATGGGCAAGTTGGGCCGATGGGACTGTTTCCATGCTGCAAACAACACTATGACTCTTGCCACAAGGCTTTTATTGAGAATACGAAGAGAACAAACACACATTTTGCAATTGTTGGGACGGGGTGACAACGAGTTAAAAGGTTTTGGAAGGTAGCAGGTGCAGAAAAATGTCATAAATGAAGGTCCACAGAGAATGAACTGCAATGATCGTTGAAGCAGTGGGTTAAGAAAACAAAATGATTCAACGTGTTTGTTGGAGAGAAACAAAGGATCTCTGTGCGAAAAGATAGTTCACTGTTTTTTACAGGGTGAGGAAAAAGCATGAATTGTGGAGACATGATATTTCTCCGGTGAACATGTTCTTGATTTCACTAGCAGCTGCCTGGGGCGTATGTGGGTTGCTCTCTTCAGCCCTTACTTGCACTCGATTGGCATCCGTCCTCTCTATCCTTTGGCCTCCCACTGTTACTTCTCCAGATGGCTTTTTTTTTTCCAAGGTGTTGTTGAGTGCAGTGTAGATTTCCTGAGATTTTGGCAAAGGTTTACTGCAGAAACACCCGCGTCTGTGCAGTCACCAGTAACACCATTTAAGATTGGAGCCTCGCTAAATATCCTGATGGATAATTGAACTATTTTTGTCTCCTCACTGCTGAGCTGCTTGGGAGACATCAGAAGCATAGCATAAAAGGGTAACTTGGATCACCAAGCGATCAGGCCTGTGACCAGGCAATCTACAAACAATGGGAGAACAGGGGTTGGTGCTGAACTAACGCATAATGCTTGTGACCATGTTTTGTCACTTCCATGGTGATTGCTTGGAGACACCTTTTTTGTTGACTGATTAAAGTCTCACGTGATCAATGTCAGTGGAAATTGTCACTCGGAGACTCAAAGGTGTAAGGGGTTTCTGCGCCGAGCTTTCGCCCGACCTAAGGTCCCCGTGCCTTGCTCTGATCCCTTGACCAGTCCGCGCACACTGGTTCCCCGTGAGTGGTTCGACCCACTCACCCCCTACGGTTCTAGACACTGGACTTAGATGCAGGAGCGTTTATAGTGCAGAAAATTCAACCAGACCAGATTTGAAGACCAGGGTTTAAATGGAAAAGGCTTTTATTGAGCGCTTGGGACTATTGTCCATGAATACTTATACAGTTCTATAAGACATATCTATAAGACACATACCGAATTACATGAATACTTTTGACTATGAATTCTAAAACGCACAGTTCTACAAGACATATACACGACTGTAAGATGGGGAACGTACGACACATCGCAAAATTGACCAACACATATTCCTTTACAAACCCACGTTTATTCAAACCACCCTCCCCTCTACACTAAACTATGTCCAGGATATGCAGAATTGGGGTACATGCTCACCATGGGGCTATTACTGGGGTTACTGGCTGTTCGTGCTACTTCTCCGCTGCTTTCCGTGGGGGTCGTGCTTGTCCCCTGAGTTTCTTCCTTCCGTTACTTGCGTTCCTTCCAGGTTTTCTTGCAGTATTTCTTCTCGAGTTGCGTGCCGGTTCCTCTCTCTTGCACTTCGCTTCTTCTTGCCTGTCTTTTCTTCCTCCTGCATCCGTTTGACTTGCTTCCTTGCATCCAGTTTTTCTTGAGTTTAAAACCCAAAAGTCGTGGCCAGTTATACTATTCTGACCCGTCCTATCTCCCGCCAGATCTTGGAATCTCTTTGTTTAAAAGATATGTATGAGTTTTCTGTCTGATCTGCGCTTATGTCCGGGGGTACGGGGGATGGCCAGACGGTGTTAATTGGTATTTCGTTGCGAGGTGATGGGTTCGTAGGCTTCTGCATGGCCAATACCCATCCATTGTTCTGGCCGTGGCTTTGCAGAAACCTAGAGACTGGGCTGTAAGGTTTTTGCTCTTGTGGCTGGTCACGAGGTCCTGCGGCCATTTTAGGACCCACAGATTGTGACATCCCTTGGTAAACTGACCGCAGCCTTTCTCCGCTATCAGCCCCAGTCTCCCGTTTAAAATGTCCAAACTGCAGCTCTTTGGTTTGGTGTTGCTTTCAGAATGAGGGAAAACTTCTCAAATCTTACAAAGGGGCAGATAGATGACATCTGTTGTTCCATACACTTTCAGAAGCCAGTGCATGGAGTCATAGAGTGATACAGTGTGGAAACAGGCCCTTCGGTCCAACTTGCCCACACCGGCCAACATGTCGCAGCTACACGAGTCCCATCTGCCTTTGCTTGGCCCGTACCCCTCCAAACCTACCCTATACATATTTTAATATTTTCCATAAACCTAAACTGTTTCAGAAACTGGAACTTTTGCTTTAAAAATGTTCATTTCAGTCATCTAAAGCATTTTTATTCACAAGGTTACGTGGTAAGTTTCTGATGCGTGTCCTAAACAAGATTGGCAGGGGCGTGGGATCTCGTGCAGGACAGAGGCACGTGAGAGGCTAGAAGTTAGTATGGAGGGTGGTGTGGGAAAGGTTAGTGGACAGCATAGGTAGGTGAAAGGCGGAGAGCGAGGAAGGAGTGTTAGTCTAAAATGCACATATTTTAATGCAAGGGGCCTGACGGGTAAGGCAGATGAACTTAGGCCATGGATAGGTACGAACGACTGGGGCGTTGTAGCCATGACTGAAACCTGGATAAGGCAGGGGCAGGACTGGCAGCTCAATGATCCGGGGTGCAGCAGCTTCAGGAGAGACAGGGGTGAGGGAAAAAGAGGAGGGGGGGTTGCATTGGTGGCAAAGGAGGATGTCACGGAGGATGTTCAGAGGTGATATTATGGATGGTTTGTCTAGTGAGGCTATATGTGTGAAGCTGAGGGACAAGAAAGGGATGATCACCTCAGACCCCCGAATAGTGAACGGGAATTAGAAGAACAAATGTGCCGGGAGATTGCAGACAGCTACAGGTTAAATAAGGTTGTTGTAGTAGGGGATTTTAACTTTCCCAATTTCGACTGGGAAAATCATAGCGTGAAGGGTTCAGATGGGGTGCAATTCCTCAAAAGTAGAGTTTTCTTAAGCAGTATGCGGAGGCCCCCACACGTGAGAGGGCAACGCTGGATCTAGTATTGGGAAATTGGGAAGGGCAAGTTAATGAAGTGTGTGTGGAGGAGCCTTTTGGAACCAGTGACCACAGATCGATTAGGTTTAAGATAGCTATGGATAGGGATGGAGAGGGTCCATGTGTTAAAATGCTCAACTGGGGTAAGGCCAACTTTGAGGGTATGAGAGAAGGTCTCGCTCAAGTTGACTGGAGCAGGTTATTAGAGGAGAAAGGAACATCGGCCAAGCGGGATGTTTTTAAAAGTGTACTGGAGAAAGCTCAGGATATGTTCGTCCCCATTAGAGTGAAGGGCAAAACAGGCAAACGTAAGGAAGCTTGGCTGACAAGGGAAATTGAGATGTTAGTCAAAAACAAGATGCATGCATGGGACAGGTAGAGGCAACTGGGATCAAGTGCATCCCTGGAGGAGTTTCAGGAGCTAAGGAGTAAACTGAAAATCAGAAGGACAAAAGGGGAATAGAAGATACCTATGACGGGTGGCATTAAGAACAATCCCAAAAGATTTTATAAATACATAAGGTAATTAAGATAGATACATAAGGTAACATAAGATACATAATACATAACAGTAACTAGCGAGAGAATGAGACCTCTCAGAAATCAAAGCGGTCACCTCCGTGTGGAGCCACAGGAGATGGGCAAGGTCCTAAATAAGTATTTCTCCTCTGTATTTACCGAGGAGAAAGTCAGTAGGACGGGGGAAATGGAGCAGTCACTGGCAGTGTCTTGAGAGCAGTCAGGGTTACCGTCAAAGAAGTACTGAAGGTACTATCGTGTTGGAAGGTAGACAAATCTCCGGGGCCTGATCAGATATATCAGAGGATATTGCGGGAAACTAGAGTTGAATTTGCCGGAGCCCTGGTTGAAATTTACGAATCGTCCTTAAATACAGGAGAGGTGCCGGGAGACTGGAGGGTGGCAAATGTTGTGCCACTTTTCAAGAAGGGCTGCAGTGAAAATGTTGGGAACTTTAGGTCGGTGAGCTTAACATCTGCATAGTCAGCATGGTTTTGTACGTGGAAAGTTGTGTCTCACAAATCTGATTGATTTTATTTGAAGACCTGACCAAAAAGGTCGATGAGGGGAGAGCTGTAGATGTTGTGTACGTGGATTTCAGTAAGGCATTCGACAAGGTTCCGCATGGTAGGCTGCTCTGGAAGGTTAGATTGCATGGGATACAACGAGAGATATCTGAATGGGTAGCAAATTGGCTCCATGGAAGGAAGCAGAGGGTGATGGTGGAAAGTTACTTCTCAGACTGGATGTCTGTAACTAGTGGTGTTCCTCAGGGTTCGGTGTTGGGCCCGTTACTGTTTGTCATCTACATCAATGATTTGGATGAGAACATACACGGCAAGATCAGCAAGTTTGCTGATGTTACAAAAGTTAGTGGTTTTGCAGATAGTGAAGATGGTTATGAACGATTGCAGCAGGATCTGGATCGATTGGCCAGGTGGGCGGAGGAATAGTTGATGGAATTTAATACAGAGAAGTGTGAGGTGTTGCATTTTGGGACGTCGGACAAGGGCAGGACCTACACAGTAAATGGTAGGCCTCTGGGTAGTGTTGTAGAGCAGAGGGATCTTGGAGTGCAGTTGCATGGTTCCTTGAAGGTCGAGTCACAGGTAGATAAGGTGGACAAAAAGGCTTTTGGCACATTGGCCTTCATCAGTCAGAGTATTGAGTATAAACGTTGGGAGGTCATGTTGCAGTTGTATAAGACCGCATTTAGAATATTGTGTTCAGTTCTGGGCACCATATTATAGGAAAGATATTGTCATGCTTGAAAGGGTTCAGAAAAGATTTACAAGGATGTTGCCAGGACTAGAGGGTATGAGCTATAGGGAGAGGTTGAGTAGGCTAGGTCTCTATTCCATGGAGCGCAGGAGGATGTGGGGTGATCTTATAGAGGTATACAAAATCACGAGAGGAATAGATCAGGTAGATGCACAGTCTTTTGCATTGAGGACCAGAAGACATAGGTTCAAAATAAAGGGGAAAAGATTTAATAGGAATTCGAGGGGTAACTTTTTCACACAAAGGGTGGTGGGTGCATGGAACAAGCTGCCAGAGGAGGTAGTTGAGGCTGGGACTATCCTGTCATTTAAGAAACAACAGTCAGACAGGTACATGGATAGGACAGGTTTGGAGGGATATGGACCAAGCACAGGAGAATGGGCCCAGTGAATCTGGAACATTGTTGGTAGTGATGGCGAGCTGGGCTAAAGAGCCTGTATCCACACTGTATCACTCTATGAATCTATCCATGTACCTGTCTAAATGTTTCTTAAATGTTGCAATAGTCCCTGCCTCAACTATGTCCTTTGGCAGCTTGTTCCAAACACCCACTACCCTTTGTGTGAAGAAGGTACCCCTCAGATTCCTGTTAAATCTTTTCCCGGTCACCTTAAACCTATGTCCTCTGGTTCTCAATTCCCCTACTCTGGGCAAGAGACTCTGTGTATCTACCCACTCTATTCCTCTCATGATTTTATACACTTCTATAAGATCACCCCTCATCCACCTGCACTCCAAGGAATAGAGTTCCAGCCTGCTCAACCTCTCCCTACAGCTCAGACCCTTGAGTCCTAGCAACATCCTCATGAATCTTCTCTGTCCCCTTTCAAACTTGACAACCCTTTCATATAACATGGTTATACATCCACGTTATGGGGCAAGCAGCGGGCCGGGACACACCCGGCAAGCAGGTCAGACGATGGAGGAGGACTCACCCCATGGGGTGCCTCGGCCTACGGAGAAGCCGGCATGGAGTGAGGTGGTCAAAGTCCTGGTGGTGGGCTGGGGTTGGAGCCCCTCGAGATCGGGCAGAGCTCGGATCTTCGAGATAGGAGTCGCGGTGGTAGGAGTCCCGGCGTCGGAGGCCTCGAGATTGAGCTGAGGTCGGTGCGAGTCGGGTCGAGGTCGGACCCAGGATGAGGTTGGAGTTGGGCCGAGTCGAGCCGAGGTGGATGGGCCGTTCCACTGAGGACCAAGGGGGACCTGGCATGAGGGGCCGCTGAGAACGGAGGGGGACCCAACGTGGGGGTGCCACCACGAACTAAGAGGGACCCAGCGTGGGGGGCTGCCGAGAACTAAGGGAAATCCAGCGTGGTGGGCTGCCGAGAACTAAGGGAACCCAGTATGGGGGAGCCACCAAGGACTAAGGGAGACCCAGCAGGGAGGCATGGGGGATGGACGAAGAAGGGATGAGTATGTTTTGTAACGTTGTTGGCCCGACACATGCTCATATCAGATAGCCCTTATATGGTAAATACTTACAATTGTGTGCCAACAACAGTGTTCAATAAATATTGGAGGAACATAAAGCATCGGCAAATGCATTTGATGGCAAAGGTGCTAAACTCAAAATTCTGATTTACCTGTTTTGGATGCTTTAAACTGTTGATGTAATTAATGCTAACTCCCATGAAATTCCGTGTTTACATCAAGAAACAGACTGTCGTAGGGTTTAGGTTTATTATTGTTGTGTGCACCAAGGTACAGTGTAAAGCATTGTTTTGCTTGTTATTCAAACAGATCAGGTAATCCTGTACATAAATACCAAATCAAGTCAAACTCAAGTAAATAGATAGAGCAAAGGTAAAGATCCAGAATGCAGGATATAGTTCTCAGCAATGTAGCACAACAGTTCCAGAAACAAAGTCCAATGTCCACAATGGGGGAGAGATGAATTGGACAATAATCCAACTAATGGAAGGACCATTCAGAAGCCTAATAACAAAGGAGAAAAAGTTGTTCCTGAGTCTTGCGGTGTGCACTTTCAAGCTTCTGTACCTTCTGCCCTTTGGGAGGAGGGGATGAAGGAATGACTGGGGTGGGACCGGTTTTTGATTATGTTGGCTGCTTTTCCGAGGCAGCGTGAAACATAGATGGAGTCAATGGTGGGAAGTCTGGTCCATGTGATGGACCGGGCTACATCTACAACTTTCTGCAATTTCTTGCAGTCTTGGACAGAGCTGTTCCCAAACCAAAGATAGACACAAAATGCTGGAGTAATTCAATGGGACAGGCAGCATCTCTGAGGAGAAGGAATGGGTGAAATTTTGGTTTGAGACCCTTCTTCAGACTCTGAATCTGTCTTCAGAGTCTGAAGAAGGGTCTTGACCCGAAAAGTCCCGCATTCCCTCTCTCCAGAGATGCTGCCAGTCCCGCTGAGTTACTCCAGCATTTTGTGTCTATCTTCGGTTTAAAACCAGCATCTACAGTTCCTTCCTACACATGTTCCCAAACCAAACTGTGATGTAACGTAACAGTGTGCTTTCTATGCTGCATCTGTAGAAATTTGTAAGAGTCTTTGGAGACATGCCAAATTTCCTCAGTCTCATGAGCAATAAGAGGCATTATGTGCCTTCTTGGCGGTTACATCAATGTGGTCGGTCCGTGACAGATCGCGTGGGACACACATAGTTCCCAAATGCAGCAGGTTAGATTGATTGCAGCTTCTGGCATTTGTCACACACTATTCAGAGAAGGGGAAAATACTTTAAAGGCACATCCCCCATGGCAACCAATGACCGTCACTACTGTTGCCATGGAAAGAGAAAGGAAAGCTCTTGAACCTAGGGCAAGGGATGTGGACATACTCACCAGTGAAATCATTGGCAGCAGGGAGCTTATGTGTGCCAAGGAATCAGGAGACTCACTAAGACCAACATAAGAACTGCCTGGTAGCAGGTGGTATCAGTTGTTTTGCTCCAGGTGTGAGAAATGCATAAATAAATTCCATGTTCTCATATTAAATGTTGGTGTTAGTTGCAGATTACAGAAGAGAGTTGAAGTAAGTTTCTTTGGATCAGGAATTAATTTATTGATATGTAATAGTTGACTATTTTAGTTCGAGGATAGCTAAAGCAGTCATCTCTGGGTAAAATCATTTATTACATGATCACCCGTTAAAAAAAAGTAACAATGGATTCAGTGTCTCGGCTATTGCTAGATATGGTAAAAATAGTAAATTGTCCCTAGTGTGTGCAGGATAGTGGTAGTGTATGGGGATCGCTGGGCGGCAAGGACTCGATGGGCTGAAGTTCCTGTTTCCATGCTGTATCTCTAAATTAAACTAAGCTAAACGAGTAATCTCTTCCTGTGAAAGAGATCTTGCTTCAAGTGTCTAATTTTAAGAGTCTGGAACTGGACATGTGAATGACGAAGCCTGCCCAAATGGAGCTGCCAAAGTATATCTATGGCCTCAATGCTGGGCATGGGAAGGAACACTGGTACATTAGTCCCCTTCTCCTTCCAGTAAATTTGGGAGCTCTCAATAGGCCGTGGATGGCAGGAGCTCCCGATGGGTCATGGGTTGTGGCCATACCCCAGCAGCAGTCCTGGCTCACCCACCACAGAACCAGAAACCCCACCTGGAGTGGGAAGCCACTGAGCCCAGCCCCTGCTCATTCCCAAGGACCGGGAACCGGACAGGAGGGTAGAGGAAGTAGGCGATGGTGGCGGATGCTACAACAAAGAGCCCGCAAGAAGAACCAGGGTCTTCCCTTATACGCCCTCAAGTTCGGCTGCAGAAGGCACCCCCGAGGCACAAAGGCTGAAGATGGCCTGTCGAGGAGAGGGACGACGGTTTCCTGGACGATCCAGATAGAGGCAACGGCCGTATTGGGCCTTTATGGCCAGCTGCAGCTGGGACTTTGAAAATGGTGCCAATACCTGGAGACTTGCATATGGACACAGTGGGATGTTTCTATATATTCTCTCTGATATATATATATATATCAGAATTTCACTGTGCGTTGGTATATGTGATCATAAAGAACCATTGTGATAGCATTAGTGGTATATTTCCAGAACCTTCGGGTGCTTTCCGTTGGTAGTCGGGAGAGCATTTAGTAGGGAAGGTACCACTACTGCCTATCAGAGTATGTCTTGTATCGGCTCAGAGGTCTTGAGCATGAAATCAAATGTTCTCAGTTAACAAAAGGCTGTAGAATGTGATGTTCCTGAGGAGCAAATAGTGAAAATGAAAAGATGAGCATGTCCAAGCAGGAAAAACTAAAACTAGACAGAATGGAAAATGGAAAATGGAAATGGCACAGACATTGTGGGCTGAAGGGCCTGTTCTCAAAGAGAAAAGTGGGAATTGGTCAGGTACAGGTAAAATGGAATAAAACATTTAGATATAGATTGAAAATAAGGAAAGGGTAATGGGAGAGAAGGAGAGAATAGGATCTTGGTGAGACATGAATGGGAGGCAGATTTTAAGTAATCCACGAGAAGTCACGTTGACGGACAAAATGTCTTACCCAGCAATAAAATGTTATGTGCTGATATTGATAAGACTATTAGTATTGTGCAGTCAACGTTTAGATCGGTATCAGTATTTTTTTACTCCTGCATCTTTAAAGGGCTGGCATTCCACATGCTGAGGAGCTTCCTGTTTGGCTTCCTGGAATGCCACAGAACCTCGTACCACTAACCACCTAAACAAAATAAACACAAAAGAACATAATTGCAATAATTAGTACATCATTACACTTCACAGTAATGCTAACTAAAAAATTGATCTGTGGTTGCTTCTATTTATGTTTTTCTTTGCAGAAGTCATAGAACACAACTCTGTAAACATTGAAAAATTCCTGAAACAAATGTAGTTAAACTGAAAAATGCTGCACTCAGTCACCATGAACAACTGGGCCTAATTATGAACAGATGTCACCGTAGAATATGATCCCCAACAGACTGTTAAATATCCCTGAAACTCAAGTAATAAAAATGGAATTTGAGATATTCATTCACTGTAAACCAATGGCCCTGATTAATATAAAACAGCAAATCTGTTTGAAACTTATCTGTGGAGATTATGACTACATGACAGACTTTTTGAAAGGTAGAAGCTCAAAATCGACCTTTAAATTCCAGAGCTTTATGAAGCATAGGTTTTTGGGGACATTTTTATCACACAATGAAATTCTGGTCAACTGATCAGAGAAGTGGATGAAGGAACTTTGAATTTTTTTTTAAGGCACCCATGCCGTCTGGAATTCCTTAGTGCTGAAATGTCACTGGTTGCCTTGTTTGGTTAAGTGCTTCCAATTTAGATTGGTCTAGATTTCAAACAAGTTATAGGGTAAAAGGGAGGACAAGGAAAGATTGGTGGGACACAAGAGGCTCTGTTTATATCAGTGGGTTTTGATATTTCTGTTTTACCAATCTGGTGTGCTCAAAATATTGAACTATCTTTCACCTTTATATGGACTGTAAAATAAGTAATCGTCTTTGATAAAAATAATTTGCCAATCCTCAAAGCTTGAAGAAATTGTCAATTAGTTTCACAGGTTTTTTTCAGGTGACTGCAATTTCTGTACTTTATATTTCATCAAAGTTAAGAAATGTTCACATTTTAGAGAAATGTATTCTGATACAGGGAACATCCAAAAATCAAACTATGTGGATATTAATGAGAGTCGGTGTCATTCAGGTACTTAACATTTCAGTGCAGCTTCTAGATTACTTGATATAAAATTAAATATTGGCAGGTTACAGAAAATAACTAATCTGAGGCTGCACAATATACATGTGCAAAAGGCACAAATTATGTTGACAGCATGACTAGTGGTTTATTTTCTGTAACTCACCTTTACCCTTACATGTATTTGGTTTATATCACATGTCTCAGTATTGTTGTTTTAAAACAATTTCAACAGCCTCCTTTATTTCCATTTATTCTAACAGTGACATGCATGTTTTCCTTTAATGAATACTGCAGTCTAATGCAGGTTTGTGACACTGAGGGCTTGATCTTTGCTGAGCCCCACAGTCCACACTGAGAAAACCATTAAAAGAGAAGCTGGAATGGAGAATAATTACGTGTAGAGACAGAATAGAAATGTAATTATATGAGCAGCAATACTAATAGAGCATTTTGGGATCAATCTAGGAAAAGGTTTAGGAAAAGAATTAGGTGAGGGAAAAATAACATGAGGATCCCACTACTGGCCACATCTTCCCATCTCCACCCCTTTCTGCTTTCCGCAGAGACCGTTCCCTCCATAGCTCCCTGGTCTACTCGTCCCTTCCCACCCCCTCCCCAGGGAGCTTTCTTGTGATAAGCTAAGTCTGCAGGATGTACAATGGGCATGCTCTGAGCTATTGACGCAGTGTTTCTACTGTTAATAGACAGTCATTGGTGACTGGAAGAGCTTCTGCCATACTCAAAGTGATTGAAACTACCCGGATCACTACAGTGGAATCCAATATGAAACTTGCTCCACTTACCTATTTTATTCTTTGGCAAATGTTCGTCTTCTTGGGGCCTGACCACAATGAACCCTGCCACCAGGTGCTTCTTACAATGGTCAATATCATGCAGGGAGCAACTGATGGTATATCCAATGTACTAATTCATTCATTTCGCTTGGGCAGCTTATGACCCAGCAGTATTAATATTGATTTCTCTAACTTCAGTAAGCCTTGCATCTCCCCTCTCTCCATCCCTCCCCCACCCAAGTCTTACTAGCTTCAAAGCCGTCTTGTTGAGTCTTATTGTCTGTAACTTGTTTTCACCTAGCTCATAGCTAGCAATGGCCTGTTTCCTTTATCGTTATTTTTTTACATATCTTTCATTCATTTGTTCTATATCGCTCTATATCACTGTCTAAATCTCTCATTTCCCTTTTCCCTTTTCCCTGACTCTCAGTCTGAAGAAGGGTCAGGACCCGGAACGTCACCCATTCCTTTTCTCCAAAGATGCTGTCTGACCCGCTGAGTTACTCCAGCTTTTTATGTCTATCTTCGCACTAAGTCATTTATACATTGAGTAGACACCAGCCACAGAGTCACATGTGTGTTTATCCAAAATACCAATTAGTGCACATTTACCTGCAGGTTCAGGTTAGTTGAGTGGATGCTGCCTTCATATTTACAAAGTATCCACACAAACCTCTGGTGCAAACTGATTCATCAAACTAATGGGCTTTCTTCTTACTTTGCTATTCCAATATTGATTGAGCTTTTGGAAGAGCATTGAAAGTTTACAACCGATTAAAAGGGACTAGAAGGGAACTAAACACTGGAGCTTAGAAAGAAGACAGGGGATCTTATAGAGACGTATAAAATTATAAAAGGACTGGACAAACTAGATGCACGAAAATTTTCCCAATGTTGGGGGAGTACAGAACCAGGGGCCACAGTCTAAGAATAAAGGGGAGGCCATTTAAAACTGAGGTGAGAAGAAACCTTTTTCACCCAGAGAATTGTAAATTTTGTGGAATTCTCTGCCACAGAAGGCAGTGGAGGCCAATTCACTGGATGAATTTAAAAGAGAGTTAGATAGAGCTCTAGGGGCTAGTGGATTCAGAGGATATGGGGAGAAGGCATTGTGGATGATTAGCCATTATCACCATGAATGGTGGTGCTGGCTTGAAGGGTCAAATGGCCTCCTCCTGCAGCTATTTTCTAAGTTTCTATAAAATAAATTTCAAAACTTTTGAAAAAATATCACTTGATGGTTTTCATAACTCACTGGAACTTTTGCATATCACACCATTTGACACTGAAATATGGTCTATCTGCATATGGAAATGCATGGATTAATTAAAGACAATCATCAGGAATTTGTGTGGGAAATAATATTTCACAAATAGTTTGACTTTTTGAGGAGGTGGCCGAAAAGATTGATGATGGCAATGCAGTAGATGTTGCCCACGTTGACTTTAGCAAGGCTTTTGACAAGGTAACACATGGTACGTCGGATCTCATGCAATCCAACGGCTGCGGCTCGCTGGCAGTCTGTTTGTCTTTTTCCCTTTTTGTTTGTGTGTTGGGGTGGTTTTTGTTTTTGGCTGTGTATGTGTGTGGGGTGTGGGGTGGGGGTGTGGGGGAAACCTTTCTTTTTTTTAGGTCTCTTCCTCGGGGCGAGGCTTGGCTGCGGGGCTTTCCATCGCTTGGCGCGGCTCGGCCGCAGGACTTAACATCGCCGGCGCGGCTTGGCCGCGGGATTTAGCAGCGCCCGGTGCGGCTCGGCCGCGGGACTTAACAGCGCCCAGTGCGGCTCGGCCGTGGGGCCTTCCATCGCCCGGTACGGCTCGGCCGCGGGGCCTTCAATCGACCGGTACGGCCGCGGGACGTTTCAACGCTCGGTGCAGCTCGGCCGCAGGGGCTGTGCGGGTCGGTCGCCTCGGTAGGGGTCGAGCTATCTGTCCGTGGGCATAGGGAAAGAGAGAGGAAGTTTTGTTGCCTACCATCGCAGTGAGTGGGTGCTTGGAGCCACTGTGATGGATGTCTTGTGTTCATTTTTTTGTGTTCTGTGACTGCTGGAAATGTAATTTCATTCGGTATCTCGGTATCGAATGACAATAAAGCTCTGTATTCTGTATTGGATACATAATTGGCTTGAAGATAAGAGTCAGAGGTTGATGGTGGAAGGTTGTTTTTCAGACTAGATGTCTGTAATGAGTGGTGTACCACAGGGATAGTGGGTCAGTGCTGGGTCCACTGTTGTTCATTATTTATATCAACGACGTGAATGTTACATTGAATGTTACGAATACAACGTATTGTTAATAAATTTGCAGGTGACATTAAAATGGTACCATAGTGCACAGCGTACAATGCCATCCAAGATCACAATGGGAAATTGATCACCTGGGATAATGAACCGAGGAATGGCAAATGGAGTTAAATTTGGTGGGATTTTCACAGTGAACGGTAGGGCTCTGGAAAAATATTGCAGAACAGAGGGATCATACATGGCTCCCTGAAGTAGACGGCAAGGTAAAAAAGGCTTTTGGCATGGTAGCCAATATCTTTCAGGCCATTGAGTATAGATGTTGGGATGTGAAATTGCAGTTTTATAATACATTTGTGGAAAGCATACGTGAAATATTGTGTTCAGTTTTGGTCACCCATTTATAGGAAAAATGTCATTAGCTGGAAAGAATGCGGAAAAGATTTACTGGGATGTTGCCAGGACTCATACAACATAACTGTAGGAACAGGTTGCATGGATTAAGACTTTATTCCTTGGAGTATAGGTGATTGAGGGAGATTTAAAAGAGGTGTATAAAATCATGAGGGACATAGATGGGGTGAATGCAATGTCTTTTTCCCAATGTAAGGGTATCAAGAGCATAGGTATAAGGTGAGAGGGAAAAAATTAAATATGAACATAAGGTGTAACTTATTCCACACAGAGGGTGCTGGATATCCCTCAGAATTCTCTCCAAAACTTACCTGCCAGAGATGTCAGACTTACTGGTCTATTATTCCCAAGTTTTTCTTTGCAACTCTTCTTAAATAAAGACACAGCATTAGTTTAGTTTACTTTAGAGATACAGTGCGGAAACAGGCCCTTCGGCCCACTGGGTCCGTGCCGACCAGCGATCCCCATATATTAACACTATCCTACACCCCCTAGGGACAATTTTTACATTTACCAAGCCAATTAACCTACAAACCTGTACGTCTTTGGAGTGTGGGAGGAAACCGAAGATCTCGGAGAAAACCCACGCAGGTCACGGGGAGAACGTACAAACTCCGTACAGACAGCACCCGTAGTCAGGATCGAACCCGGGTCTCCGGCGCTGCATTCGCTGTAAGGCAGCAACTCTATTGCTGTGCCACCGTGCCTCCCTCCAGTCTTTTGACTCCTCACCCATGGTTAATGTTAGTTAACATTAGAGATAGAGATACAGTGTGGAAGCAGGCCCTTCAACCCACCGAGTCTACGCTGACCTTCAATTATCCATTCACTAGTTCTAAGTTAGCCCACTTTTACAGAAGCCAATTAACCTACAAACGTGCAAGTCTTTGGGATGTGGGAGGAAACTGGAGCACCCAGAGGAAACCCATGCAGTCACAGGGAGAACGTACAAACTCTGCACTGACAAGTAGTCAGGATCGAACCTGTGTCTGGGGCTGTGAGACAGCAGCTCGACTGGTGCACCACTGTGCCACCTCTAACGAAGATGCAAATATCTCAGCCAGGGTTCCCGCAATTTCTTCTGTAGCTTCCCACAGTGTTTTTAAATATACCTGATCAAGTACCAGAGATTTATTTACCTTAATGCGCTTTAATAGGTCAAGCATCTCTGCTGTAATGCAGACTATCCTTAAGATATTCCCCATTAACTTTCAAGAATTCCTGAGTTTTCATGTCTTTCTCCTCAGTAAAAACAAAGGAGAAATAGTTATTGAAAACCTTGCCCATTTCCTGGGACTCCACACATTCATGACCACTTTGGACTTTGAGCGGCCCTATTCTCTTCCTAAATACTTGTTATTTCCTTTAATATGCTTATGTGTAAATAAAACTTAAATTCTTTCATTGTAAAAGTGGTTTTCTGTCTTATCTCTCTCAGGCAGGGAGTTCCAAGATCTCAACAATCTTCGGGGGAAATCTTGATTTCACAAACACTTCACTTTCCTCAGTCAACATTTCTTGCTTTCTTTTACAATACAATACAATATATCTTTATTGTCATTGTGCAATCATTTAAGTAATTTAGACAACAGCAACCCAACGAAACAATTGTAAGTTTTAGACAGGGTAAAGTGCAAGTTGATCTATGCGTTGTGACCATCAGCAGGACCGGTTCATAGCAGCTATGGCCCTGGGGATGAAGCTGTTCCTGAGTCTGGAGGTGCGGGCGTAGAAGGCCTTGTATCGTCTGCCCGATGGAAGGAGTTCGAACAGACTGTTGCAGGGGTGTGAAGAGTCTTTGTGGATGCTGGTGGCTTTTCTGAGGCATCGTGCGTTGTAGATGCCCTCCAAGTCTGGTAGCTGTGTTCCGATGGCCCTCTGAGCTCTATGGACTACCCGCTGTAGTACCTAATCACATACTTTCTACTGATATTTCTTTCTGTCCTGTTTCCCCTGAATCTTTAAACATTTTATTATTCTTGGAACGGATGAACATTAATTGACCTCAAATATTCTCTCTCTCTCTCTTGCTCGAGAGGTGTTGCCAGAATAGCATTTTCTATCTTTTATTTCACTTTCCAGCATCTGCAGTATGTTCTTTTAGTGCAATTTCATGTCTGTCACAGATTAATCTCAACTTAATAAAGCTTTAAAAAGTTCAATAAATCAATTCAATGTATTCAGCTACCGTATGTTTTTAGCCAATTATTACCCATTGAAATCAAAATAACTATCCTTCAAAAATGAAACAAATGAAAGAAGGGATTCATTTATCTGCTTTGATTGTGCACCTATTAAAAAGTTTTATTCCTTCGTCAACTTAGCAGGTTTTGGTTGTTGAACCATACTAAAACAGCAAAATTGGGGGGGGAAATGGAAACTCCTAAATGTTCCATTGGCATGACAATCATTAACATCAGAAATGTCACAAGGCATTTCATGTTAGTATCAGGAAACAAATAGCTATAGCCCACTTTTCAAAATATATCCATGAATGGGTTATGGGAGTCTTTGGTAAGGCCAGCATTTATTGCCTATCCCTAAAAAGACCTTGAGAAAGTGATGGAGAGCCATGTTCTTGAACTGTTGTGGTGCTTCTGACACATTGAACTTCATCTAATCGTCAGTGAACAACCCATTTCTGTGCATGATGGAAGGCAGTTCATTGATGATGTGACTGCCGGTGGTTGGGCTGAGAAAACTGTTTTGAGCATTTCTGGGACTGGGTTCCTTGGACTGATTGATATCCAAAACCGATAATCTATCATCCATTTTGCCTGTGAATAGGCTTCCTTTGATTTCCGTTGATATCAGTTTGACCTGGAATCCTTGATGACAGTTACACGATCTTGTGATTTCAAGGTTGGTACCACCCATCGCACCAATGGAATTCACCCCTTTTGTTCATGTTTAATTTTGTTTTTTGATGCAGCATGGAATCAGGCCTTCATCCCACCCAGTCTGCACCGACCAGTGATCACCCGTACACTAGTTTTATGCTACACACGTTCCAGAATTTCCAGAAGCCAATTAACCTACAAACCTGCACAGATTTGAAATGTGGAAGAAAACCGGAGCACCCGTTGAAAATCCATGCGGTCATTGGGAGAACGAACCATCTCCGTATAGACAGCACCCATAGTCAGGATTGAACCGGGGTCTCTGCTGCCATAAGGCAGCAATTCTACCGCCGAGCCACTGTGCCACCTCTTCAGTCAATCATGGCTGAAATCAGGTGGGAAACTTAATGGTTCCGAACAATTTCAGGCTGAGCATTGGTGAGTGAGTGCAGTTTTAATGGCACTGTTGACAATGTTATTCATCGCTTTGCTAACGATTGTAGTAAATGAGACAAATAATTAAACAGACTGGATTTGTCCTTCTTTATATGAAGAGAACATGCCTGGAAAACTTTCCTCACTTTTGTTTTATTTGCTTAATTTTTAATTTTTTTGTTTATTCCTCTGACTGGATAGCACACAGCATGAAAGCTTTTCACTGCACCTCGGTACATGCGACAGTAAACTAAGCTAAAGTATTCAGCCCATCCAATCTAGACTAGCTTGCAGAACATCTCCCTCAATCCTCATTTACCTCCCACTAAGTTATTCTCTTAAGCACCTGCCTGATAATGCTCGAATGATGTGGGAGGATGACGAGTGAAGAGTGTCTTTGAAGTGCGAGGAAACTGGAGTACCTTAGCAAACCCACCCGGTCAAAGGGAGAATGTGCAAACTCCACAAAGGCAGGATCACTGGAGATGTGAGCCAATAGCTCTACCTGCTGTCCTGCTGTGTCATTGCAGTTGGACTGAAACTACTTATCCAGATGCAGAGCTTGTTTTGGAGCAAAATTCTTCCCAATGTAACAGCTGGGATGATCCACAGTTTAGGCTTTATCTACTGTTGTCAGCGGTTTCCTGATGTTACGTGGAGAGAATCAAATTCCCAGAGACTGCGTCTTATGAAGGTAGAGATCTCTGGAGGGAAACTTTTCACTTACCAGTTCAACTTGGAAGTGGTTGCAAATGTTTAAGCTTTGTCATTGGCTTCTATATAGTTGTAAGTGGAAATGTTCCGCAAGTCTCCTCCTGATGTTAATTATCCATTACCATGCACAATGTTGCAGAGCCGAGAGGTTTGGCTGATCAGTTTGTTATAGGAGCTGGTAGCTGACGTTATTGTGTTTTGTTGCAGATTTGCAAGGTCGGGGCACATTTTTACATACGATCTGTTCTCAGCATGTCTTTCCACATTCCTCAGTGAACTAAAATTGATCATTGGACTGTTGGTAACAATAAAACGAAAGTGACTGCAGTTGCTGGAACCTGGAGCAAAAAAGAAGATGCTGGGGGAACGCAATGGGTCAGGCAGCATCTGTAGAAGCAAAGAGAGTCAACGTTTCAGGTCAAGTCATTGTTTCAGGCCTGAAAGTGTAGCGGGGAATAGCCATTATAAAGTGAGGGGAAGGGGAGGGGCAGGAGCTAACGAGTGATAGGTGGATCAACCCAAGGAGGAGTTAGGTGGATCAACCCAAGGAGGGGTTAGGGGTTAGACCAGCAGATGGAGGAAGTAGGGGACCCAGTATGTGGCATGGATATGCCAGGTAAAGACATTATAGATCAGTTTGCTTTTTGAGAATTTCCAAGTATTGAGCCGCCAGATTTTTTTATTCCAAATAAAAAAAACATGGACACAGGGAACTGCAGGCACTGAAATCTTGAGCAAAACACAAAATGCTGGAGGAACTCAGTGCAACAGACAGCATTTTTGAAAGAAATGGAGAAGCTGTTTCATTATTGATCACAACGTCAAGGTGCTACCATCCAACTACCATGGGGCAGCACAGTGGTGCTGTCTGTAATAAATTTGTATGTTCCCGCTATGACCTTATGGGTTTTCTCAAGGTGCTTCAGTTTTCCCACACTCCAAAGATGTTGAGGTTTTTAGGTTAATTGCCTCCTGCAAATTGTAAACTGTTCCGCGTGTGTAGAATGGTGTTAGTGTATGAAGCGATCGCTGGTTGGCGTGAATTTGGTGGGCCGAAGGGCCTGTTTCCACTTTGTGCCTCTAAAGTAAAGTCTAAACTGACCAGGATTGCATATCACCTGGCTGCACCTGTCAATATCCATGTCTAGTTACAAATCTTCCAGGAACACCTTTCTTTCCACTACCCTTACATCTGATGCCTATCCTTGATCCTCTTAATTTATTATCTAAATGCTAGACCCAAAAATCTACCTCAATTTTTCTTGAAGGGGGAAGGAACGATCAACTGCCTGCGGTGTGGACTGCCAGATTGTGGAGTATGGAGGGGATTCCCCGACTGTCTAATTGCATGGTGTAAAGAGGTGATTCCCACACGTCTAATTGCATTCCACAAAGGTTGGATTCCCCCACTAGCTAGAATAGTAAACAAAGGCCTGCAGTATACCTTGAAATCGGCTGGAAAATATAAGCCAAGACTACAACAGTTGGTAGCAGTGTTGTATCTGCTACCACACAGCACCAGAGATCTGGGTTAAATCCTGACCTCGGGTGCTGTCTGTATGGAGTTTGCACATTCTCCCTGTGACTGCTTATGTTCCCTCCAGGTGCATTGGTTCCCTCCCACATCCCAAAGATGTGCGAGTTTGTAGGTTAATCAGTCTCTGCAAATTGCCCCTAGTGCAGAGAGCAGGATAACATAAAACAACTGTGCATGGGCGATAGATGGTCAGTGTATGCTGGATCTTTCAATCAAAAAGTAATTCAGGCAGAAGAATATTTTTGGTTACCAATGAACGTTAAAGTGTGCAGCTCCAGTCATCTTGGATATTCCGTTGCTGGGCTCCAGGATTCCTGCTTGTTTGGATTGATGGTTACTATAACTGTACTAGCTTTTCCATGTTAAGAGTTCATACACAGGTTGCATTAACATCCTCCAAACATTTCAGGCCCCATGGGGGATGGGAGCAGACTATTAGTAAAGGGAATAGTGAATCATGCAGTCTCTAGCCACAAATATGCTCACGGGTGTCAATTGCCATCAGCATCTGGGCTAAGGCACTGATGTAATTTCAGCACCTGCCTCCATTGGGCAGCACAGTGGAAGAATTGCTACCTTGCAGCACCAGAGACCCGGGTTCGATTCTGAACAATATGAAGTTTGTACGTTCTCCCTGTGTTTTCTTCAGCGTCTCCGGTTTCCTCCCACACTCCAAAGACGTACAGGGTTGCAGGTTAATTGGCTTGGATTAATTGTAAATTGTCCCTAGTATGTGTAGGATAGTGTTAGCTTGCGTGGACTCTGCTAGCCGAAGAGCCTGTTTCTACGCTGTATCTCTAAACTAACATAGCTTCACTTATCAGGATCCTTGCAGGTCACCACTCGGAGCTGTTTCCTAAACCTCGGCTGGTTCACCTTCTCCGGGCAGAATTACATCTAATTAGGAGCATTCTCCCTCCCTTCGCTATCTTAACCCATCCTCTGGTCGTTAAGCTCTCTGTACTGTTCCTCAAATGACCAATTAAACTCGAGGAAAATCAATAATCTTCCACGTAGGCAAAGCCTTTCAGATTTAGTGATTAATTCTGCCATTTCAGAAAAGCAACAACTCCGGCCTCACAATTTACAATCAAGATAATCTTTTTTTTTTGTCCTGCTATTCTCAAATCTTTTTTGAGAACTATTCTGTTCTCTTTCAGCCAGCACCACTAGAATCATGAGTCATCTTGCTTGATCTCCACCTTTCACGGGTTGGTTTTGTTCTCTGCACCTCACAAATTGGATATAAAAAGCAAATTCATTAAAAAAAGGTATGGGCAGTTTAGATTAAGGAATATAAAAGGTTGCAATGAGAGCAGGACAAGAAATGAAAATAATTTGCTTTTTAATTTGCAAAGAATGCACCCCCTCCCCCCCCCCCCCCCACAAGGTGCGAGACAGAATAATTTGCAGCAAACATCCACACCCATTTTGTTGTGATGGTTGTATTTATTTGGGCTCAGCTGGAGAGGGTTGCCATAATAGGCTGCTGAGAAGCAGTTGATGCACAGGGGGATTGGAGCTGGTGGTGATGGGTGGCAACAGGTTAGGTTGACAGATATGACAGGAACCAAGATCCACTAGCATCAGTTCAAACTAAACTTGTTAGATTCACGCCACAGCTGCAAGCAAGCATGCTCCAGACAGATTGCCTTATTTTTTCCAGTCATTCTAAAAATAAGATATCTTAAATTTGGCATTATGATCAGCAAACATTGTGGACCGAAATGACCGTTCCTGGTCTGTGTTCTGAGTTCATTCTGCAACCAATTGTTAAGAAAATTGCATTTGCATTGTTTAGAAAATTGGTGGATGCTCAATACCAATATCTGGAAGCGAGTTGTTCTCCCACCCCCTCCCCATATCAATCCTAGCTTCTGATCACGTATCTAAAGAGCTAACCTGGCAGTACCATTCTTGTTCGTTGTGAGAGCATTTGTCCTCTGTGCCACATGAATCTCTAGTTTTTGCTTCACCAAATAAGACTGGTTGAGGCCACCTGGAGAAATGCATTAAGCCAAAATCCAGTTCAGATCCCAGAGGGTTGTTGCTCATGTTTGAATGCTGGGGTATTGTAGATATCCTGCTGCACAAGCAAACTTCTGTCAAAGTAGCAGCTTTGATGTAGTAGTCACCTTCTCTTTCCAAAGCGAAAGATGCAACTGTGATGAGGTTATGACTTAATTACATCAACTATCTTATCTGTGGGATATCAAATTAGTGTTAACAGGATTAAGGCTGTCCAATTCTGAGTGAGCTCAAGGGCACAAGTGATGGTTTAGCTATGGGATAAGTGTGTAGGAGGGGGACAGCAGGTTCAGGCATATCAATACATAGCCGAACAGAAATGTTGTAAATTTACCTTTGACCATGATCTGTGGAAGGAATAAGAGTTCATGAAGATAATCTGAACCTGTCAGCTCCTCAAGTAGAATAAGATAATCTTTCCTAATCAACATATTGCTGAAACATCACAAATCTGAAAAATCTGCAAATATTAAAACATGAAAAACATGACTGATAAGATCAGATGAACCGCCTCCATAGATGCAGCCTGACCTGCTGAATATTTTATTTCGCCAACTCATCGCATTGTTGTTTGAAGCTCATGCTTCCGTGATTACTATGCTTCCTACACGTCAGTGGTTGGAAAGCACTTTGATTTTAGTTAAATATTGGGGAAACTTCCTCTCTAGTTGGCATATTTCACTGAATTTTTGTTTGAAATGCAACATTCACCAAGTTGGTATTCACCATAATAGCACTCAGCACCTCAATTTCCTTAAAAGTGAAAAATAATCATGTAGTCCCCATCATAAGGTGCAATGAACTTAAGAATATTCAATACAGATCAAAAAAATGATTTCTCTATGCAAGTTTAATATAAATTTCTAGAAATAGCATTCCATGTAAAGAATTTCTTAACATCCTCATCTATTGCACCTTTCATCTTCTCAGTGTTAAAGTTCAGTTGTATATCGAGGATTCAAAGGGATCAGGAAAATAAATTAACGTGACACAGTTGGCAGTAAACCTGAATTGAATAGATTTGAACACAGCCCTCAAAACAAGAAAATTTGCACCATTAAATTCAAATTAAACTTCAACGGTTCCCCTTCGTCAATGAATAAAATTTGCACAGCAGCCTTGTGGAAGCTCCATATTTAACAGGGTGCTTGACATCTTTCTAATTTGACTGTCATATGAGGTTGAAAAGACTAGGCTTGTATTCACTGAAGTTTAGGATGAGAGGGGATCTTATAGAAACATATAAAATTATAAAAGGACTGGACAAGTTAGATGCAGGAAAAATGTTCCCAATGTTGGGCGAGTCCAGAACCAGTGGACACAGTCTTAGAATAAAGGGGAAGCCATTTAAAACAGGTGAGAAAAAACCTTTTCACTCAGTTGTGAATTTGTGGAATTCTCTGCCACAGAGGGCAGTGGAAGGCAAATCACTGGATGGATTTAAGAGTTAGATGTAGCTCTAGGGGCTAGTGGAATCGAGGGATATGAGGCGAAGGCAGGCACAGGTTATTGATTGGTGACGATCAGCCATGATCACAATGAATGGTGGTGCTGGCTCAAAGGGCCGAATGGCCTCCTCCTGCACCTATTTTCTGTTTCTATGACATCTAATGTTCCATTATAACCACTTCAACTCAGTTCAAGCGTATCCAACTTGTCCTGTCTTGGCACTTGAATACCTGCTTGTCTGTGACATTTATTTAGAATATGTTCTTTATGCAAGCCATGAAATCAGCTGTGTAATATTTCATGTGGTTTTTGAAGGTTAATATTTGACTTCAGAATCAAGTTGCAAAACATGTTGCTACTCAACAGAACACGATATGGAAACTAAAAATCACATTCTATCTCAAACTGGAAGCCCACAATAATTGTTGAAAAATGATCGAGTCAGCGCAATACAGCATGGATAGGAAAGATCTATGTCTGAAGAAGGGTCCCATCCCCAAACATCACCCATTCCTTCTCTCTAGTGATGGTGCCTGTCCCATTGAGTTACTCCAGCATTTTGTATCTAACTTCCATACCGCATGGAAACAGGCTGTTCAGCCCAAATCATCCAAATTTCTTATCCAAGTTAATCCCACTTGCCTATGCCTGGCACATATTCCTCCAAAACATTCCCATCCATGTACCCGTCTTGTTTCTTTTAAATGTTATTGCGCCTGCCTTGACCACTTCCTCTAGCAGCTCGTTCAATGTACATACCACCCTCTGAAAAAGTTGCCAAAATTCAGATTTTGTAAAACAATTAAATCAAATCTTAAATTGAGTTGCGAACCAAGTAGCACAGTTCAGGATTAAAATTAAGACAAAATTGTGTAGATTAATCCAAGGGGAAGTGAAACTACTTATAAATGGCAAGAATGGATGGGGTTGTAATCAAATAAATATTGTGCTAGACGTTCAATGATGGCCATGACTAAATTTGGAGACAATATCCTTCAAGGAACTGGCTGCCTTTTATACATTTTCAGTCATTTAGATTGGTTTGAAGGATTGTTGAACAAGCCATTACTTCGACTTTAATTTGAATATGTGCAAACAAGTTAGAATATTGCACATTTCAAACACAATGTATAAACAAGCAAACTACAGGGATTACATTGACAAATGTTTACATATCCTTGAAATGATCAATCTTCTAAAATTTAGTTTTTTCTTTGAATTGCAGATGGTGAAACCACCCTAGCTTCCAATTACTGTGGAAAATGCCTATCTTCATTAAGCTAATGTCTTTTCATCTTCCAGCTGCATCTCCCAAAAAAATCCAAACAATTCTTTTGAATCTCTGTTGTGCCAGAACTATTTTAAAGACTGGGATTGAGAGAGCAAGGGGGAAAAATATCCCAATACCATCACACAAGCCTCTCCATCACTGCTCCAAATTCTGAATCTTGGCTACATATGGACACCTACAAAGTTAAGTTCTCAGCAGGGAATAAGAATTGGTGGGGAGTTCTACATCCATTCATGAAACTGATTGAAACCACATCTAAAACTACTCCACCGCCTTCCCTACTCCCATTTAATATGGGTTCATTTTCAGTGGTTCAGAAACTTTATTTGCAGTGATTCGGAAACTGTGTGTCTGAGGACATGCGTCAATAAAGACTTGCAAAAAGATAAATGTTTAATTTGTGTGTCAATGTCACCAATTTAAGTCAATTAGAATAGAAACAACTTATACAAAGGGGAGATAACAAAATGAGCAACAAAAAAATCCCTCCATCAATATGGCCCCACTGTAGGAGCTGAAAAGCCCCTTCATCCTCAATTTGCACTAAATATTTGAAAGGATAGCAGTACGACGTTGAAATCCAAAATGATAGTTCAGCAATGCCTTACCTTGAAACCCTGTAAATGGGTTTTTTTCAACAAGTTAATTGCATAAAATTTAATGCCATCCAACATTGGCATTTATAAATCTTCCATTCTTGATTAGTACAGGTGTCAGAGGTTATGGAGAAAACGCAGGATAATGGGGTTAGGAGGGAGAGATAGATCAGCCATGATTGAATGGCCTAATTCTACTCCTGTGCATTATGACCTTATGACGCCATTGCAGTAAATTCTGCTTAAAATCCCAAAAGAATGAATTCCTACTTAATGGTTTGAATTTACTAAAAAAAATTGTTTGTCAAATTGGTTTCCAAAGGATTCATGCACTAAAAATCAACTAACTGTATAATTTGCAGATAAAAAATTTAATTAACACCATTAACACAAGTGAAACCTGTTTGTTGCTGGAGGGCAGTGTAAATATTCAACACAATGGCATTGAATTTTAGCCACTGATTAAATCTTCAGATACTTACTGGCTTCTTATCAATGTTTGGATCAGATTTCCACCATGTTTAAAAGCTTGAACATAAAAAGCAGCAAGAGTTAAGGGATTATATAAACAACCCATCATTTTCTGGGTGCACAGAAAGTGTATCGAAATAAGGTGGAGAGAAAATAGCAAGATGGTGATCGATAGAAGGCAAGTGAATAAAGCAAACACTTATGCATCCCAACTGATTCATCTTTTCTACCTTCTGTTTGCACCTTCCTCCTCCACAGCTGTGATGTGGACTGATCTACAAGCCTACCATTTTGTGTAACTATGAACACCCCCCCCCCTCCCCCAAAACTACAAAATGAACAGAATTTAAAAAAAACACTAAAGTTGAAACTTTATTCACATTTATTTTTGCTTTTAGTGTGCTCACGGAAAATTAGAACACCTTAAGCAGAGAAGTTTAATAGCAATTTTGTAAGCAAAGTTACATTCCATTTCTAAGTCAAATTGGTCAAAGCTTCTCCAGTATTTACAAAAAATCATGATAGACAAGATGCTACACAAAACGCATTGCATCTGAAGAGTTTTCCCAATTGTCAAAGACTGAAAAAAAAGCATTGACTGCTGTAACCAAACATACAACAGTATATAAACAGCAACCATTCCACTTATCACAGCTTTTCATTTAAAAGTTTTTGAAAGATCTTCCAAGATGACTGCAATTTTACAAAATGGGCAGGGTGAAGAGTTGCAAACTTCATGTGCTTCTTGATATTAAGTTTTCATTTATACATAATCACAGTTAAAAACACCCTGCTGTAATACATAATTACACTTTTAAGGTCATGAACCAGCAATAAACAATAACGCCTATACAACTTTTCCTTCTTCTACTTATCACGTTGACTTGTACAGCTAAAAATGAGATAAGTGAAAGGTTTCTATGATTTAAATGTATTACTAAAACTATTGATTTTGATACAGATTTCCTTGTTTTCTTGTATTAAGATTTAGTGTTGTAAACTGTATGGTATAACTTTTGTAAGATGTGATTTTTTTGTTTTAAAAGTCTAATCCTTTACATCATTAATTTGTGGCACATTTGCTTGGCAACTACACCGCTGCATTGTGGTTTTAATATTACTTCATTTACATTTCACCCAGGATTTACCCACCCAGATTATCCACACCATTGGACGTGTCCATATATTGACCACAAAAAAAATTAAACTTGTATAAAATGATGCAAAATATGCAAAAACAGTAATACTGATGCAAAAAAAATGACAGAGCGAGGTTTGGGGCTCATCTCTGCCTGTTGGAATGGTGGTAACAGAATGAATGCGCTGGGATTTTTTAAAATTAAAAAAAAAAAGCCTTTAAAATCCCTGGTCAGACAGTTCTCCAAACCAGTACCTGGCACCACTCCAACAAACAAACATGGAAAAAAGGTCCATTTGATTATTACTCCAGTTTGGGGCTCTTTATTGGTTTTGCTCTACCGACTCGGTGGCTGGTGCTGGACTAGACTCGGATGGTGCCTCCTCTGGCACAGCTGGCTCTGGGGCTGCGACAGCTGCTGGTGCTGCTGCTGGTGCTGCTTCCTGCACGGCTGTAGATGCTTCAGCACTAGGGGCTGGGTTGGACGAGGTTGCCTCTGCCGTGGGTTTCTCTTCGCTGACCTTGGGCTCCTCCGGAGCTTTGGCTTCCTGTACGTCCGGCCTTTCGGCAGCCTTCTCCTCTGGCTGAGCCTCTGGCGAGGCAGTGCTATCTTTCTTGGCCTCCGCTGGAGCAGCGGGAGTGGAGGAGGCGGCGGTGGTGGAGGCTGCAGCGGCATCGCCCTCAGGGGCGGGCTTGCTCTCCTCAGCGTTGCCCGCATCGGCGGCCGCCCCTTGCTCCTTCTCACCTTCTGCAGAGGCGGCCGGGGCGGCGTCAGTGGAGGCAGCGGCTGCGGCAGTGGCAGCTTCACCTTCGCCGCTCTCCCCCGTCTCCTTCTTGGTTTTCTTAAACGAGAAGCCGCTCAGCTTGAAGGACTTCTTGAAAGAGAAGCGCTTCTTCTTCTTCTTGGGGGTCTCGCTGTTGGTGGGGCTGGCGGCGGCCGCCGCTCCTGCTGTTGCTGTGGCTGTGCTAGCCCCTTCCTCGGCTTTGCCCGAAGCCTCTCCATCTACCGCGGTGGTCTCCGGCACTGCCGCCGCCGCTGCCGCCTCCCCGCTGCCCTCCTGGGGTTTGGTGGCCGGGGTGCTGGTGGAGGTGGCTGTGCTGCTCCCGCCGGCGGCCGCTGTTGCTGCCGCCTCTCCCCCTTCCTCCTGGGGCTTGGGCTTGGTCTCCTCGGCCGGGGTCGCTCCGTTCGCTTGCACCTCCTCCTTCTCCACGGGCTCCTCGGAGGCGGAGGAGGCAGCGGCGGCTGCCGCAGGGGAGGGGTCTCCGTTCACCTTCACATGGCCGTTCTCCTGCGGATCGCAGAAAGCGAGAGAGAGAGAGAGAGAGAGAGAGACACAGAACAAAATGGTGGGTTATTCAAAACACCCAGGAGAGAAGAAGCGACATGTACACAAAATGGCCCGACACTGCTTACGTATTGTAGTGAGGAGGAGGGGGGAGGAGGAGGAGGAGAGGCGCTTTGTTTCTGCAGCCTGGGCTGTCAGGACCATTGGGCTGTCAGGACCATGTCCATGGGCTGTGTGTGAAACGGGCACATCCCCTGGATGCAGCCAACAAGGTCATGGGCAAAACCTGGGAGCAGCAGGTTCGATGCCGGTTCCCGTCCTCCACAAACAATGAACACCGTATTTTATGTCAAATAAACCAAGATCTAGCAATAATAGCAGCCACCGCCACTGAACTGTTCTCTGTCTCCCCAACCACCCTGCTCGAACTGTCCCGATTTTTGGCATTGAGGGAAGCAATATTTAAAAAACGGGCCATGATTATGCACGGTATTGGACCCTTTGCATTGCACGGTTTTGGACACTTTGCAGTTGCACTGAAGGCAGCAAAAAAGGGCACTGGACGCCCATTTTAAAACAGCCACTGTCGTGGACGGTATTTGTACGTTCTAATGCGCGATCATCACGGACAAAGCAGTACCCTTTGCAACTGGAAAAGCAGCAGCGATGTGGGGGTGGGGAGGGAGGACTTTTGTCCAAGTGTCCCATTGGGTGCTCACGTGCAGCGATGCCATCTGCCCGTGTTGGAAAGTGTGGGGGGAGGGAGGGAGGGAGGTTTAAGCCCAGCCGGGTTGCCACTAGGAGGCGCGCCTGACCACAGCTTGAGCCCCGGACCACTGGCGGCTCCGGGCGCCGATGGCAGGCAATCGAAGTCCCAGCCTGGATCAGCCGAGCAGGACCTGTTCACTCACAACTAACAACGTGGGGGTAAAAACAGAAACCAAAACCAAAACCAAAACCAAATACACACAGAAACCAAAACCGAGCTCCTGTTACTGGGGGCGACTGGACGATTTTGTGATTGGAGTCGTTGTCCCCGCAGTCACGATGGACTTAGTGTGCTCTTACTCTCACAAAGAGACACAGCGAGGCAATCACGCCAGTAGCCCGCGTTTGCCGGTTGCAGGGGGGAACGCGCCTTTTAAACCCCACTCCACTCGAAAAGGTGTTTCAATCACTTCACTGCCAAGTACATCCACCTCGCATTACAAATGCATCTACACCACCGGCCAGGCGAGATGAATCTTCAACCCCTACTACTATACCCCGACTTAAAATATCAATTGTTCTCAACATATGTAACCTCTGCTCGGCAAAATCCACATCGAAGCAACACTTGATTTCCATCAACCCTCGTCCCGCGAAGTCACAGACACACGAGCCCCATTGCCCATTTAACATGTTTATTTTCCACGCTTAAGACATCTACAATCTCAACGCTGACCCTTTCTCATACACCGACCGACACGGCGGAGTGAAATCGTCCCCCCGTCTCGACCACTTCGTTTAACAATCTAACCAAACGATCCAAATCACACAGCGAACAGGATCAATCGAGCCCCACATATCGAGGCTACTCTTTGTTACAACGATTCCCCACATTTCTTGTTACAACGAAGTTACTGGGTGAAAACCCCGCATTCCACGAACCTCCAACAAAACGATCCAAGGAATATCTAAATCTATATCAAAATGAATACAAACCTGTCCGTTGGTTTTAGTAGGCGATCCGGCGGCAGCTTCCACAGCTTTTTCAGCAACAGTTTCGCGATTTGCAGCGTTCTTGGAGAATTGGGCTCCCATGCTTGTACAACAAAGAAACTCCCAGCCAGCGAAAGAAAGAAAGCGAACAAAGACGCCTGGCTTTTCAATGCTACACACACACACACAGACACACACACAGGGACGGACAGACAGAAGGAGGAGTGGAGGGGGGGAAAAAGCCGGATCACACCCCTAGGAAAAAAAAAGTCGAAGTTCTCTGCAATCAAACCTTATGCAGAGCAGCAAGGAAAAAGGGGGCGAAAAAGGCCACGTTGCAATGGTAATAAAAAGATCCTAGATTTGTAGCTTTTGCTTTTCGACAAGGGGGGAAAATGGAGAAATCTCCCTGAGCGCTAATAACATGCAGAGTCCAACGCCCAAATGCATAGATGAATGGGCTACTTAGCAATGACGCCAACCGAATCCAGCCACTTCCAATCACAGCCTTTCAAATCCAGCACTCCGCCAATCTCAGGCTACCAGGGAGGGGCTAACAATTGTAGCAAACAATCAAGAATATTTTCTCGCCAAATGTATCGCTGAAAAGGTGCAGGGGGGAAATCGGGGATTTCTTACTGGTTACATTGGGCTGGACTAGATTTGGTGCGGGATGCAATATGTATATGTAGATTTGTGTGTATATAGATATATAAGTGACATGCTAAGCAGGTTTAATGTGCTTTCCCTCTCTTGGATTAAATGGTTCACACAGCTAATTGGGTTTCAATCAAGGGTGGTAATTTCTGATGCTGGCGATTTGTGATCTAGTTTACTGATGGTAGTGAAAAGAAACACAAATGCCCGGAAGATATACACACAGCGACAAAAGCATTTCTATTCGCCTCGTCAAGAAACTTGGTTAAACATTTGGATTGCTATCCCTGCTTCTCATAGCCAACAAAATAACCGCTGCCAACGAAATATATTTATCAAATGGCGTCTCTCCCCCTGAATGTGTTTTATGCTCACCATTCTGCTGATAGGGAAGCACGCTTCGTTACTATATTACAATGCAATTGCATCTCGTGTGTAGACCCCAAATGGGAAGAATATGCACTTTTTTTCTATCACTCTCTTTGTTAAAGTATATATGGGGGGGGGGAGAAAAGGTTCTACTTTGGATTCCAGCCGACGAAGGAGTACGTGAAATGGTTTATTAAATGTGCCTCTCCACCAGTATCGTTGGGCTACAATTGGATCTGCCATCATCACTGCGGTGCCGGAGTCTGCTTTTTGATCGTCTGTCTGTGGTGTCCGAAGAGGCTCGCCACACATTTCGAAGCTTAAACAAATGACTTCGCATTGACGCGTGGATAAATTATTGATTGATTTCCTTCTGTCCCCCACCCTTTGGGCTGTAACCACATTCTCACAGGGTGCTGGCGCTCTGTGGTAGGAGGTAAACTCGCAGATGTAGATGGTGTCTCTTGGACCGACGAGGAATCTATACCTGTGGGATTTTAGTCCCGTTTGTACACCGTCCCTTCAACCCCGACACACACGCATACACACACACGGTGGAGTCTGTGCTACAGTGAGTCTAAGCTCTTTGCCTGATTCCATAGGAAAAGAACTGCTGGTTGCCATGGCGACTTCCTTCAACCCAAGGATGACCCAAAGAGAAGGAACGAAGTGGATAAACCTTTAAAAAAAAAGATCCAGGCTCTGATCGCACACAGCACAAAGAGAGCCATACAGAATACGGCTTTGTGTATGTTGAAGTGACATTGATTTGACTGGGACACATGGCTCGCAGTGTGAAAGATTTTAATAGTAAGCGTTTTCCAACACAGTGCAAAACAGCCGCCCGAGGTTTGGCTCCCTGACTCCCCCGGGACCCCCTCTCCCCACCCCTCCGCGCTTTCCGCAAAGGGTTAACCTGGGAGTAAGATATTCGACTGCCACACACACTCAGAAACCAGGCGAACGGCGACAGGGCTTCTTTTGGTTGGAAGCTGCCACCAGATTTCTCTCTGGGGAAATGATCTAATCAATATTTGGTCCAGCAAACCACGTCAAAACAAGGCGTGGAAAAATAGTGCAGCACCCTTGTTCACTAATCACTAAGAAATGAGCGTGTATGTGGCAAAGGAGTGAGGGATATTTTGATACTAAATGGAAATGGGTGTATGTTTACACAATCTGGCGAGGTAATGTAATTTATGTAAAGACTAAAGAACAATGTTGAAATATGGATGTTCTACATGCATATTGATTGATGTTTATAACAAATGGTAAACATGCGATGAGAATTGCATCAGCATTTCTCATCGCGTATTTAACGTTTGTTATAAACACCAATAAAAAAACCCAAATCCATTAAGCTGTATTCAATCATATTCTGCCATTTTATGTCAATTTAACATGGATATACAACTTTCCCTTCCCCCTCCCCCTCCCCCACCCTCCACACCTGAATTTATTCAGATAGAAATCGTATAATTTAACCAAAAGGTTTATGCAAATCAAAACAGTAGTCTAACATGTGATGTCATATGTTATGAACTTCAGGCCAAAAGTCCCTCGAAAATAAATGTCACTATCAGAATTAAATGACAATAATCTTACATGCATGAAAGGTAAGGCAAACTTACTCACAGTGGACCCGAGCATTATTTTGTAATCAGCTGTACATTTCCTGTAGGACAGGTTGAAAGATCTGAATATGGAGGTTCATTTTTCATTAAATGTGGTTATATTAATTATTATTCTTTGAGCTTGAGCATTGTTTCAATTTTCATAATAAGTAAAATTGTGTTTTATTGCATGAGATTCAATTTTTAACAAGTATTTTGGGAGCTATATTTTATTTACAATTAGTCCTACTGGTTTACAGTGGTTAAACATGTAAGATTCTATTTTATTGCATTTGGTATGAGATTTTATGTGTGCTGTGGGGCCACTACAACTTAGACAACATTCCTGTGAAAATAGCTATCAGTGATCTTGCTCGTTTTTAACTTCTGCCCCTTACCTTTTGTTTTAGTTCTAATGCTACTTACTAAAAATACCAACTTATAAGGAAAGGAACAACTTCATTTTGCACTTTGTACAACTTCAAGTCAACTCAAAATACTGTTTAGGTATGAAGGCAGTTCAAATGTAGAAAAATGGAAGCCAAATTGCACAGTAAAGTACTGACCACAATAATAACCAGATAATGTTATCTTTAGTGGTATTTTCAAAGGAAAAGTATTAATGATGATATCGCTCCTGCTCTTCTTTGAACAATGCTCAAGGAATTTCTTAAATCCATTTGGGAGAGCAGAAGACAATACGGCACTTGAAAGTCAGCATAAATATTTGTGTATTTTTTAGATTTTCTCACTTAAAGGTAAGCGTGTTAAAACCTAACCACCACTGTCAATCTTCAGAACAAGATGTAAGTTACAAACATATAATAAACACAATAATTTAATTTATACTTTCTATCCAGTTTTTAAACAAGTGCAGACCTGAAAGTGGATAATACCATGCTTCATTAATGGAAATATAGAAAAGTCACTGACTTCTTTCTAATGAAAAAAAGGCAGGTGTAACCTTTCACCCTTTCTATTTAATCTTTTTTGTAGATCTTAAGAGATGCTAATCCTTTTTTTTGTGTTTAATCTGAAAGGCAATGACTGTTTGTTATTGAACATTTGATTTTAAAATTCTCATCCTTGCTTTCATGATTCCATCTTCCCAATCTCTGTGGGTTCCAGCTGTCCTCTTATCCCGCAAGATTCCCAGGTATCTGCAATTCTGGCCTCTTCATCATCCCCAAATTTAATGTTTCCACCATTAGTGACCATACCTTCAGATGTTACAGGTAAATTATCTTAAATTCCCTTCTTAAATTTCACTGCCCAACCACCACTTTCTCCTTTGATCATCCTTAAAGCTTAATTCCTCAAACAGACTTTTGTCACTGTCCTGATACCCTTTTATTTGACTTGATGACAGTATTTGTTGTTTAACAATGTGGAGAAGTTCAGTAAATGTTGTTGTTATGTTCAAGGTAAAATTAATAGGCAAATTTATACACACACAAAAGCAACGAGATGACCAAATTTTCAAATTGCAAACCATATGGATGATAGAACATTAAAATACCTTTTCTAGGATAGGTTTTGCGTTGTTTTCCCTGGAGTGGAGAAGGCTGGGGAGTCGGTGGAACCTGATACAGGTGCACAACATTATGAAGGGGGCAGATGGATTAGACAGTAATATATTTTCCCCCTAGCTGTGGTGTGAGGAGGCATTTGGTTTTAGGTAAGAAGTAAAAGATTTAAAGGGGATATAAGGAATATTTCATTCATCCAGAGTGTGGTTCGTGTTTATGATCTCATGACAGTGAACATGGCAGAAACAAGGACTCTCTCAACATTTAAGAAGTATCTCAACAAGCACTTAAATCACCAAGGCAAAGAAGGCTACAGTGCAAATGTTAGTAAATGGGATTAGTATAGGTGGGTATTACTGGCTAGCATGGTCTGTGCTGTATGTTTCTATGTTATTTTTAACATTTGAATAATTTGCAAGATTCATGAATAAACAACATTTACACAACACAATGATTCATGTGAAAGGTGTTTGTCTTCTAAGTCACACTCTAGGTGATGAAAATAAGTTTCTTCCACTGGAGACATTAAGCTGGAGAGGGTACAGAAAAGGTTCACAAGGATGTTTCTGGAACTGCAGGGCTTGGGTTACAAGGAAGGGTTGGATAGGCTGGGCCTATTCACCCTGGAATAGAGCAGGCTAAGACATGACCTGATGGAAATTTATAAAAATAATGAGGAGCATCTATTAAGGGAATGGTCGCAATCTTTTTTCCAGGATTGGTGAATCTAAAACTACCAGGCATGGATTTAATGTGATAGGGGAAAGATTTAAAGAGGAAACGTAGAAATATTGAAAATAGGTGTGGGAGGAGGTCATTTGGCCCTTTGAGCCAGCACCGCCATTCATTGTGATCATGGCTGATCATCCACAATCAGTAGCCCGTGCCTGCCTTCTCCCCATATCCCTTGATTCCGCTAGCCCCTAGAGCTCCATCTAACTCTCTTTTAAATTCATCCAATGAATGAACTGAGGGGTAACTTTTTCACAAAATGGGGGTGCATATGTGAGCTGCCAGAAGTGGTTGATTCAGGAACAATTACGATGTTTATAAGACATTTGGACAGATACATGGATCGTCGTCGTGGCTATTCCTCGAGGTTGAGGATGATGGACTACATTCTACATTCTGATGTCAGAACGAAGACGCCTGTGCGTGTGTTTCTTTAATGTGTACTTGATGTTGCACTCCAAGAAGCACATGGACCTTCACAAATCAACCAACTAATTCCAATGGCAAGGCAATCAAGACAATTGGAGCTGATAGATTTGTTGCAGCCTTCATCTGCCTTCACAGCCGTTGAGTTCAAGATAACTTTGTCTGCCTGGTCCTCCGTTGAGATCTTGCACGTTGGATCGTTCTTAGTCTGGACCCTCATCCTCGACTTTACCGCCATGGGTGGCCCTACCAGAAGCTAGTGCTTCTGACGGCATCGCTCTCGGAATCATGGGGGCACGCAAGCCTCTTCACCACAACAAGGTGAACGATCCAAAGAGGAAGGATAGGAAAGGTTTAAAGGGAATGGGCAAATGCAGGTAAATGGGATTAGCTCATATAGGGAACTTGGTCAACATTGGATGAGTTGGGCCAAAATGATATAACTTTATGAACCTATCAGTTTTGAGGGGCCAATGAATCTTGGGCTCCACAGACGTGCCAAAAGTCGGCCAGGGGGTCAGTCATGGAGTGCGTGGGCCCGTTGCTTGTATTGCTGTGTACTCCTCTCATTGTTTACACTTGGCCTTTTCACATTTCTGTCACCTGGACCTGAAATGCTTACCACCTCATCGCCAGTTTGAACAGTCATGGGTCAGGGATTTCCATGAATCAGTAGGGATGTCATGTCTTTTCAAAGTGGCTTTAGGAATGCCACTGAAGTTTTTTTTCCTGTCCTAGAAATTATTTGCCGTGACGGAGCTCGAAGCAGAGTGCTTTTTTACAGGAATCGTTATGGATGATCTGGCCCACCTACCAGAGGTGGTTGAGCAAGATTAGTACATCCATACCAGGAATGTTGGTCAGAGTGAAGACCCTGACAGCGCTTTTGGAGCAGGGACAGTAATGGCACTACTTCTCAAATTCTTTTAAGTGATTAGCATATGATGTCTGAAGAAGGGTCTCAACACGAAACGTCACCCATTCCTTCTAGAGTCTGAAGAAGGGTCTCAACCCGAAACGTCACCCATTCCTTCTCTCCAGAGATGCTGCCTGTCCTGCTGAGTTACTCCAGCTTTTTGTGTCTATCTTCGGTTTAAACCAGCATCTGCAGTTCCTTCTTACACAGTATCTGATGTCCATCTCTTTAATGATTGAGATTGGGATCACTACTGCTCAGTAGACCAGGAGTTTAGCCACTTTAAAAGACACAAAGTGCTGGTGTAAATCAGCGGGTCAGGCAGCATCCGTAGAGAACATGGGATAGGTGACGTTTCAGATCAAGACCCATCAAACTGATTGTGGGGTGGGGGGTGAGGAGGAAGGAAATCTGGAAGAGAGGAGGGGTAAGACAAAGCATAGCAGGTGACAGGTGAGGGGGGATTTTGATAGGCAGATGGTCGGACAAAGACCTAAGATTTAAAAAAACACAGCCGGTGTGAGACAAATGAATTGAAGAATTGTGAATTGTTTACCCATGGGGTCATAGATTCACACAGCATGGAAACAGGCTCTTCAGCCCAGGCCGACCAACATGCACCATCTACACTAATTCCACCTGCCTGCACTTGGCCCATAACCCTCTAAACCTATCCTGTCCATGTACCTGCTCAAATGTCTCTTAAACATTATGACAGTACTTGGCTCAACTATCTTCTCTGGCAGCTTGTTCAAAACATCTGCCACCCTTTGTGCAAAGAAGTTACCCCTCAGGTTCTTATTAAATCCCGCCTCACCTTAAACCTATGTCCTCTGGTCCTTGATTCCCTTACTCTGGGCAACATACTCTGTGATTTACCTGATCAATTCCCCTCATGATTTTGTACACCTCGAAATGTTTATCCCTCATCCTACTGTGCTCCAAGGAATAAAGTTCTAGCCTCCATCACCTCTCCCTATAGCTCAGGCCCTCAAGTTCTGGCAACATCCTCAAGATCAAGATCCTGCTGCAATTTTTGACAATCATCTTCACTATAGATAGACACAAAATCCTGAAGTAACTCAGCGGGACAGGCAGCATCTCTGGAGAGAATGAATGGGCGACGTTTTTGGGTTGAGACCCTTCTTCAGACTGAGAGTCAGGGGAGAGTGAGTCTAGAGATATTGAAGGTAAGGTGTGAAAATGACAGACCAAAGCAGAAGTTGATAAGGAAATATAGAATGTTTCATTGTTATGTGAGGGGAAGGTGGCAAGTAGGCATACTATCAGTGACATTAGTTGGAGAAATAGGGTGGGTTTGGAACGGAGAGAGAGGGAAAGCAAGGGTTACTTGAAGTTAGAAAAATCAAAAGTCATACTGCTGGGTTGTAAGCTGCCCAAGTGAAATATGAGATGCTGTTCCTACAATTTACGTTGGGCCTCCCTCTGACAATGGAGGAGGCCCAGGACAGTAAGGTCAGTATGGGAATGGAAGGAGAATTTAAAGTGTTTAGCAACCGGGAGATCGCGTAGGCCTTGGAGGACTGAACGGATGTGTTCAGTGAAATGATCACCGAGCCTGCACTTGATCTTACCATCACGATCTATAATGCCACCCTCTTTAGTGTCATCTGGAAATGTTCTAATCATGCCTTGCACATTCTCATCCAAATCATTGATATAGATGACAGACAGCAATAGGCCCAGCACCGAACCCTGAGGTACATCATTTGGCACAGGCCTCCAGTCCAAAAAGCAACCATCCACCGTCACTCTCTGCTCCTTTTCATGAAGCCAATTTTCCATCCAGTCAGCTATCTCTCCTTGGATCCCTGTGAGCCAGAGGAAGGAATGAAGGTGGATGAGGAGGGGAGAAGGTGCAAGTCCAGGTGGGGCAAGAAGGGTTGGGGGGAGACAGGGAGGGAAGGTGGTGGTAGACATTACCAAAAGTTAGATAATTTAATGTTCATACCATTGGGTTGTGCCTCAAATTGGAAAATTCAATGTCAGCCACTTTTTTTTGCTTCAGGCTGCCATTGGAAGCCATGCTCAATTTTGTCACCAGTCACTGCTCTCTGGCAGGTGGCTCCCTGGTTATGGAAAGCCGTGGATATGGAAAGTGATCGATGTAGGTCAGAGTCCTAGTAGACCTACAGGTTTGAAGAAGGTATCAACCCGAAATCATGCCTTTTCTCCTTTCTCCTTTCTCCTTTTCTCCGGAGAATCTGCCTGACCCGCTGAGTTACTCCAGCCTCTTGTGTCTATCTTCGATGTAAACCAGCATCTGCAGTTCCTTCCTACACACTCCTAGATGTTGAGCATTGTGCGGAAGGAATAGAGAGTGGTGGTAATGATTTACATTATGGGTAGATTGATGAAGCGCCTTTATTTTTCTGATGTTAAGCATAAGGCCTTGCTCTTGTCCACGTTAAATGGATCAACAATGGATTATTTCTCCCAATAAGATTACACAAATGCAAACAGTGCAAAAATAATTTGGAAGATTCATGAATGGACCAGAGATCATTCACAGGTTTCAAGTGCATAGAATTTGAGTAAATAAGACTATTTTTAAAAAAAATTACCAAAACAATACTCAAATATATTCATAATTCTGTTTCTGGTGAGATACCTCTTGAACATTTGGTGTATTCCCTCATAATGACAATAATTAATTGATAGGATTGAATTGAAAATGATCGTATGCATACACCCTTGTTGATCTTTGTAGCTGAGTACATCCATGACGAATTTCACTAAACGAGGTCTGAGATGCTGCCTGTCCCGCTGAGTTACTCCAGCTTTTGGTGTCTATCTTCAGTTTAAACCAGCATCTGTAGTTCCTTCCTACACAGGTCTGTTAACTATTTTTCTTTTAAGATTAGTGGTAATCTACGAGTCTACTTCGCACAGTCTGAAAACTTGCATTTATTAGCATTTCAAAGAGGAATAGCTGGACAATAAACCAAGTTTGACTTAATTTGTTTCTGAATACAGGCCACGACACTAACAATATGGCTAGCAGTCTGTCATTGAATGTTAGTTAGATTTGGTAAGCGTTTTGATTTAGCTGCTGACACAAAAAGAAAGGGACTATTTCTTTCATCAAAGGCCCTCACTTTCCCCTCTGAAATTCAGAAATGTGCTTTAACTGATGAAGGATCAACATTTGTCTTGCTGGTAAATGAAGGAATAAAGGAATCAGATAATCCCATGTACCTATTTGAATCTAGGGTCACAATTCAAGAACCTTCAGATTTGGTATTCAGAATTTCACAAATTACTAATGCTTAAGTATTGCAGTTGGTATAATCAGAATTATTGGATGGAGCCACTGGAGCCCTACTGTGATAATATTGTAGACTCGACTGCATTATTGGTCCTATGGGACATCAGAAGTTTTGGTCTGATTTGATTCTTTTGAGATAGCTGATCATTATCGTGTTTGTATGTTGCTCTCTCTATATCAGTACGAGATTTATTGCTGTTGTTTCCAGAGACTCCAAGGTTGTTTATAAGGATCTTTTGTTTACCCTTGTGAACGACTAAGAATTTTAAAAATGTTAGTTATTTCAACAGGAATGGCTGGACATTTTTAAGCCTGATTGACAGGGAAGTGAGTAACTACTAAAGCCTAAATAGTTAACAATAGATAAGGAATAATAGATACAGGTTGTCCTCAGACTGACGCAGATGCAGCTAAAATTCTTAAGTTCAAACTAATTCCATTCTTCGATTGAATTCAACTTTCTAGTTGGGAAACATTTTTAAAGCATCTATATATTCAATGTTCTTAAGGAACAAACTCCGTTTGCAATAAAGCTACACTCAGAAATATTATTTGGCCCTTGTTAGGGATGGTCAACCCATGTGTACTTCGAATGTGTAGTGTTTTGCTAGCATTATATTCTTTATTGCCTCTGTTAAATAACCAAGAGCTGTTTACATGCCATTCTATGTAGCAAGTATTGTCAAGTTATTTGACTGGCAGATATCATTGCCAATTTAAATCCTATATCAATCTAGACATATTCACTCTTGGTAACATTCGTTGGAGTAGATAGTGCTTCTGACCATGTAGGAGCAGGAACCCTGGCCATTGGCCCAACATAAATTCAATAATGCTCTTGCATAGTAACATGACTGCTGAAATTTATTGTCTAAGTTGAAAATGAATACTTGGCAAGCTACTGGAAGGATACCAAAGAATTTAAAATCATATCCTAATAAGAGTTACCATCTTCATGAGCAGTGAGGGAAAGAGCATTTCAGCCTTGTTAGAGAGAAATCCTTTAAAAATATGCAATGTTTCACACTTGCAAAAAGATACATAATGCATTGTTGCTACTTTACACTGAAAGCAACTTTCATTCACTTGATCATTTTGTTAGCTACATATTTTTACTTTGGTGCAGCAAGTTTTGGATATTTGATACCCTGTTGAGGTTTCACTTTGCACTTGGAGAAACAGATACATTTCTTGAATATTCTTCCTCTGTAAAAAAAAGGCAATGTGAAACATCTTCTCATTTGCCTTACCTCACTGACCACAGGGATAATGCTGAATGCTTAAAGGCATGGCCATGGCAGAGCTACAGTAGCACAGACCTAATACCCTGGCATTAAACTTCTATAATAATATTTCTTAGCTCAACTATGTATCTCATGTTCGAGAGACACAATGAATGTTTGACTTCCACTCTCAGGAGCAGCTGTAATTCTACGCGAGGTCACTCCAAATTAACAGCTGCTCTCAATAAAGAGCATTCTATAAATCAGAGTTAAAGATGCATCCTGTAAATATTTCCACAGGGATTGTTTCAAATCATTTTATCTACAGAGCAGGCCAGAACGAAAGAAAATGTTCCCCGTGTCCCATGCGTAGCAAAACTGCAAACGTATTATTTTTCAAGTTATTTAAAACTTTGAAACAAAATTTCCACAAGGACATCTTTGCTAAATACTACTCTATAACTATGTAGATCTGAATGTGAAACATTAGTAATCACGAATGATCTTTCTACAAAAATCTCTGCAAATGGATTGTTAAATAATAGTGTTAGCCTTTGCATTCTATTGAACAAATGTGAAAGTAGCCACATTAATTGAAATACAGTCTTGATTTTGGGTTGTGCTGAAAAATATACTTTGTTTCTGTCTCCATAGATGCTACGTGACTTGTTAAGTATTACAAGCATCTGTTTTTTTTTTAAAATTTCTGATTTCCAGACTCCTTGTTTTTTGCTCTGGTTAAAGATGGGGATGTTATGAGTTGGGGGTGGGGTGGGGAAATTTGCTGGGTTACAGCAGCAAAGTGGATAGGAAAAATAAATACGCATTCATTAAAAAATAAAATAACGGTAATTGTCTTTATTTACTGGTCTGCTGGGAGCAGTGCTGATTCATAAGTTCTACGAGCAAAATTAGGCCATTAGGCCCATCTAGTCCACTCTGCCATTAAATCATGGCATAGAAACATAGAAAATAGGTGCAGGAGTAGGCCATTCGGCCCTTCGAGCCTGCACCGCCATTCAATATGATCATGGCTGATCATCCAACTCAGTATCCCGTACCTGCCTTCTCTCCATACCCCCTGATCCCTTTAGCCACAAGGGCCACATCTAACTCCCTCTTAAATATAGCCAATGAACTGGCCTCAACTACCTTCTGTGGCAGAGAATTCCACAGATTCACCACTCTCTGTGTGAAATAAAACTTTCTCATCTCGGTCCTAAAAGACTTCCCCCTTATCCTTAAAATTGTGCAGTCTGATGGCAGATTGTGCAGTCTGATGGCAGCAGGAAGGAAGGACCTTTGATATCTCTCCTTCACACACTTGGGGTGAAGAAGACTGTCACTGAAAGAGCTGCTCAGTGCAGTGACAGTATCCTGCATGGGGTGGGAGTCATTGTCCAGCAGTGATGATAGCTTTGCCATCATCCTCCTCTCTCCCAACGCCTGCGATGAGTCGAGGGGGCAACCCAGAACAGAGCTGGCCTTCTTGATCAGTTTATCCAGTCTCTTCCTGTCAGCAGTTGAGATGCTGCTGCTCCAGCAGACCACTCCATAGAAAATGGCTGATGCCATAAGGAGTCGAAATATGATGAACAAACTCAAATAAAGTTTTGATCTGAACAATAATAACAATGATAATCACCTTTACAAAAGGCTAAATTAACTTAGAAAGCAAATGGGACTCAACTTACTTGCTTATGTTTCTTAACTGTAAGAGAATAATATAATACCTGTCTTAATATGAATTATATAACTGTTTTCCATGTTGATTTCATTAAATAGAAAGATTGTTCGACACTCTGTAATGGAATGAAATATATCAATTCAGTATCAGGTGATGTTGAGTACACAAACCCAGAATTATTCACATCATTTCTGTGGGAGTAAGTAGAGGAGTGGTTTAAATCACATTCCTATCAGTTAATAACATATGTTTTCAATGCAATACAATGATTGCTTACTGCATAGTCATCTGAAAATTACAGTTTTTGAAAATTATGAAGAAACATTTGGTGTTATATATTTGCTGGTTTTAATTCATGATATTCTCTTTACCATTTCAAATAGAAACATAGAAAAATAGGTGGAGTTGGCCATTCGGCCCTTCGAGTCAGCACCGCCATTCAATATGATTATGGCTGATCATCTAAAATCAGTACCCCATTCCCACTTTTTCCCCATATCCCTTGAGTCCTTTAGCCCTAAGAGCTAAATCTAACTCTCTCTTGAAAACATCCAGTCAATTAGCCTCCACTGCCTTCTGTGGCAGAGAATTCCACAGATTCAAAACTCTCTGACTGATCTCTCAGAGATTCACAACTCTCTGGGAAATCTGGGGCTTTTCACTTTTCCAGAATTAAATTTTAATCACTCACTCTTCAAATTTGTATTTAGGATATCAAAATAGGATAAAACTGTAGATAGAACTCCTGCTGTGCAGGCAATGTTCTCCAGAGATTCTGCCTGACCTGTTGAGTTACTCCAGCACTTTGTGTCTCATTTTATGATTGGATGGATGGGGATAATCAGTACTAATGCAGAAGAGCCAATTTGGAGATGGAGGAAATCTCGTGCGGAACCACCAGGAAAACGAAGCTGTAGTTTATGCGCGCTACAATGTATAGGACTTGCACCACTTGCAGACTTTATACATATAATATTTCAAGCAAGTGACATAAAAATAAGCATTCAATACTATTTGAATGTTTATGCATGGCTTGCGGCCTTGCACATTGTTGCTTCATACACACAAAGGATCGGCTTTGTGCAGTTCTGCAACATGTCTCATGCTCAAAGTAACCAGTCGCATTTTTTAAGCGTACTCAAGCTTGACACGTGGCTCACGTGGCCCGATACCTAATAATAGCCCATAAATTGTTCAGTGTTTCAGTCCAATACCTAATAACAACACCTAGAAATCTTTCAGTGTTTCAATGTCTCTTCAACGGAAGAGAATACTGTCAAGCCAAGTCCATAATAATGTCAATAGTGGAAGAGAATACTTATGTTAGACTTGTTAGTGGTAAAGAAGCAAGTGCCCATATTAAGTCACTAAAAACTTTGGCAAGATAATGTTACATTGTTCTTTATGAAGAGAAAAGTGGGCATTTCTTCATTGCACAATAAGCGATGGTAAAAAATAAATAAATCTGATTTTACTCAGAACTAATTCAAGGAGATCTATGGAGCAGTGCATTTGCATCAGAGAATAAGTGAAAGCAGATCTTATTTGTTGGAAAGAAATTCTGCTTTAGATATTGCTTCTTAAGACATTATATCAATAAGATAATATTGATTTCTTATCGCTGAGGCTGCTGTCCCGAAGCACTTGCTGTGATTGCCCAGAAAAGATGCTCAGACGTTAAATTAGATTTTAGAGATACAGCGCAGAAACAGGCCCTTCGGTCCACCGGGTCCGCGCCGCCCAGCGATCCCCGCACGCTAACACTATCCTACACCCACTAGGGACAATTTTACATTTTGCCCAGCCAATTAACCTACAAACCTGTACGTCTTTGGAGTGTGGGAGGAAACCGAAGATCTCAGAGAAAACCCACGCAGGTGACGGGGAGAACGTACAAACTCCGTACAATACAGCACCCGTAGTCAGGATCGAACCTGAGTCTCCGGCGCTGCATTTGCTGTAAGGCAGCAACTCTACCGCTGCGCCACCGTGCCGCCCTTACAAAGTTCAATATCTCTCTCTCCAATAGCAGAAAACGATACATAGATACCACAGGACAATAGACAATAGACAATAGACAATAGGTGCAGGAGTAGGCCATTCAGCTCTTCGAGCCAGCACCGCCATTCAATGCGATCATGGCTGATCACTCTCAATCAGTACCCCGTTCCTGCCTTCTCCCCATACCCCCTCACTCCGCTATCCTTAAGAGCTCTATCCAGCTCTCTCTTGAAAGCATCCAACGAAGTGGCCTCCACTGCCTTCTGAGGCAGAGAATTCCACACCTTCACCACTCTCTGACTGAAAAAGTTCTTCCTCATCTCCGTTCTAAATGGCCTACCCCTTATTCTTAAACTGTGGCCCCTTGTTCTGGACTCCCCCAACATTGGGAACATGTTTCCTGCCTCTAATGTGTCCAATCCCCTAATTATCTTATATGTTTCAACAGGAGTCAGAGGTGAGATTTTGTGTGCCAGTAGCAAAAAAAGACTGCATGTGAAGAATCATCATTACCTTCTGAAATCTCAGTTGGATTTGTATAATGATTGCAAAAAACGTCATGAAAGTGATGTGAACAATTTTGTCCTACCTGGAAGAAAGACTCAACAGGCAGGCAGCATCTCTGGAGAATATAAATAGGTAGCATTTTAGGCCAGGACGATCAGTCTGAAGAAGGGTCCCAACCTGAAACGTTACCTATCCATGTTCTCCAGATAAGCAAACTGACCCACTGACTTACTCCAGCATTCTGTGTCTTTTTTTTATAAACCAGCATATGCAGTTCCTTGTTTCTACATTTGGGTCCTATCTGGTCTCCTCAAAGCTTCTGAATTGACTTGAATTGAATACATTTTATTAACCAAATACTTGCTCACAAGTAACAACACGATATACAGTAGACAATTAAAAATAAAACATTCAGTTCCAAAATATCTGCTCATTAATTAAGTCCCTCGTCTGTATTTTGGGAAGAGTCACAGTTTAAATTGCCTGGCTTGGCAATCACTTTACTCATAGTTTCCAAACATGTATGCTGTGACCATTTTGGGCAACGATAAGTATATTAAGCAGAGAAAGCCACAAAGCTGCTTGCCCATAATGCAGAAAATTAATGTGTCAGCAGCATTCTTTTTTGACAAAGCAATATTTATTGCCAGTGCCTAATTGCATGGAGACATATTGGATCAACCATGCATTGTTGGGGTTGATTACATAAAGGTTTTCTTCCCTAATGGACTTTAGTGAATTGTTCCAAATTTTACAATAATCCCAAACTTTCATGCAAGGCTATAAATAATCAGATTTACTGAATTCAATTTTACAAGTTGCCATGGTGGGATTTAAACTCATGACCTCCAGATTTCTAACCAAGAGACATCTGGTAACCATGTGGCTGGTCTTCATGTTTGACGTAGTCTACAGAATGAATGTTGGCAAGTCATTTTTTCCTGAAGGGCATCACAGAAGATCCTATTGCCTTTATTCAAACATATCATCGCTCACACATGCACACACACACGCATTATAACTGACTAACTGCAGGTCAGTTAGGCAATCTCAGCCACTAAAAATGGTCTGATTTAATGTCATATTCATCTCTGTTTTTGACTTTTAGGCTATCAAGAGGGCTCCACTTTGGAATCTTTGAATGAATAAATCAGTCTTCAGAGGATTATGGCTGTATTTTCAGAATGCATTGATAAATTATTCAATTCATTAGGTTAAGATAATTTCACTATTATATTTGGAAGAGATTCTAGAGCATGATAAATATTCAGATGTTGGAATTTAGAAACAGGGCAATGTTCAGTACAATGGCATTAAATTGAGAAAGAATGTACACATTCATGCCAAAATTATAAATTCACAATAAATGGAATGTGATCAATGGAAGAATGAAATGTCTGTGTAGGAATATGTCAGGAAGCAACTCACTTAATCCAAGGTAATATAATGATATTTCAGGCTTAAAGCAACAAAATCTTTGACCGTGATTGCAAACTAAGTTTTTCTACGTATAGTGTTTGGCAAGATCCAAAATCACAATCAATCACAATCACAATCATAATCAATCAATCACAATCACAACAATACTTTATTACCAAGTATATTTAACAACATACGAGGAACTTCATATGCCGTACAGTCATAACAATAAAAAGCAACAGGACACACAAAATGCATTTTAACATGAACATCCACCACAGTGACTCCTCCACATTCCTCACTGTGTTGGAAGGCAAAAAAAGGTTCAATCTCTCCCTTCTTTGTCCTCCAGTGGTCGGGGGCCTCGAGGCTTCTGTTTACGGGACAATCTTGACTCCCGTAAAATCATTTACTGCATAAATCAATAATAAGGCTGGACATAAAATTAGTTGTTCCGTTCATAAAATGATTGATTATTACATACGCATTTCTGTCCAGAAACAAGTTATTCAATCCATTTGGTTGATATGAGTGTTTATCGTGCATACAGGTCTCTTTCCATCCTTTATCTAACTTTAGAAGCAAGGAACTGAAGATGCTGGTTTACAAAAGAAGACACAGAGTGTCTTCATAGATAGCTCAGCAGGTCAGTCTGAAAAAGGGTCTTGACCCAAAACATCTATGTTTATGTTCATATTCATGTTCTCTTGAGATGCTGCCTGAACCTCTAAGCTACTCCAGCACTCTGTCTTCTTTATCTAATCTTGTCTGAAAACCTTTTTATTCATTTTATACCTAAACAAATTCCCTCAAAGTTATCTGTATTATTTTTGTGTCGCATTTTCATGGCCTCAATATTTCCAGAAATAAAGTCTACAACCAATCCTAACAAAATCCAAATCCCAAATCATTGAGAATGATCAGCCATGATCACATTGAATGGTGGTGCTGGCTTGAAGGGCCAAATGGCCTCTTTCTGCACCTATTGTCTATTGTCTATTACCTATTTTTGCCTTGCAAACTATTGAGTGAACATAATAATTGTCCATTTCTTGTACAACAGGAGAATACCTTGGAGTGACACTTAGCAGGCACTGACCTTATGTGACCATCTACAGTCAAGACAGAGAGAGAGAACTCTGTCATCCACTGGCTGTTCCCAGGGACATATATTGAGATAAACATTAACTGCTGTTGGAGGTTCATGAGCTGCAAAGATGCACTTTGGTCTGTTCAAAATCCGTTGGTCCTCCAATGTAAGGAGATGACTGCAAGTGAATGCTGCTGACTGGTACATTTCAAGGGGCACTCATACATCTGAGGGATGTGATGCATAGAAACTCAGCACAGCCACCACATAGATTTTGTGGAACTGACCACGATGGAGTATTCTGCTACCTCTGGACTCTGTCAAACACTACACAGGTACATTGTTAAAGGAAAAAACATAAGGGGCATTGAGATATTGTGAATATATTGATTTGATGATATAATAAGTGTAGAGGAAGACATATACTGATTGTGTTTTTGGCAAAGTGTATCTATAACATATATTTTCAAACTGAAAGGAAAATAATCATAATCTAAAAACCTAGAATGCTGGTACAAGGATATGTCCGCCTTGGCCTATGCGATCTCCCAATTGCCAAACATTTTAACTCCCCTTCCCATTCCCATACTGACCTCACGGCCCTGGGCATCCTCCACTGTCAGAGTGAGCCCACACACAAATTGGAGGAACAGCACCTCATTACAATTCAGCAGTATCGGTTTTGCTTTTTCTAATTTCAAGTAATCTTTGCAATCCGTCTCTTCCCCACCCTAGTCATCCTGCTAGTTAAACTGTTCATGTCCATTCATTATCACCTCTTCTACAGCCAACAATGGACCATTGTGGGTTCTACCTTTCCTTAGTCATCGGTGCCATTCTGTATCTTTTCATACCACTAGTTTCCCTCTCCCCTGACTCTCAGTCTGAAGAAGGGTCTCGACTCGAAACATCACCTATTCTTTTTCTCCAGAGATGCTGCCTGACCCGTTGAGTTACTCCAGAATTTTGTGTCTATCTCTGTTGCTGAACACAATAGTTCCATTTTGCTTGGTGAACTGCCACACAAAACCTATTGAGAAGCAGCAGAAGTTTGCTGTGAGGACAGTCATTGGAACTTTAAAGGTGATTCTTCCCAATAGTTCTTGGTACCATTGAATATTGCCCTTCCCAAACCCGTCATGTTGCTTTGGCACAGAGAGATTGTATAAGCCTTCAGCCTATGAACCCCAACTCACTACATGATTTCAAGAAACCCTTTTGCGCCCTGTTACTCCTATCTTGTCATTTTCACCCATAATGACAAATGGAGTTTACCCAGGTCAAAAGCACTGCTGAAAAGAAAGAACTTATTCAAAACCTAATTTGGGTTTACCAGCCTCAAAGGCCAAAAATAGCTCTAAACAAGATTTGACTGAGACATTGGTGAAAAAGCAATTTTAGACATTAGTGACAATTCAAACCCTTATCTAGCTGTGAATGTGATAAACCAACTCAAAGGATTTCTCCTGAAAGTTCTGTAATTTTTCTATTTATAAGCTCCAGTTTTGGGCAGGCTAACAAATGGAAAATTCTTCCTGACATCAAGTCTCTTCTTAATTTTAGAAACCTTTATTAACTAATTTTAGCATTTTCTCTCAAGTAAAGAAACCCAGTGCAAACAACCTTTCCTATGAGAAAAAAACCCCAAACCGCTGGTGTTCATGCATTGAGTTGTAGATTACCCAAGTGGAATATGAGGTGCCGTTCTTCCATTTTGGTAGACTACAACTCAATGGCCATGAGCATCAAATTCTTCAGTTTCAATCATCCCTCCCTTCTTCTCACGCCCCCAGATTTCCACTGCCTCCGCCCCTGTCACTTAGCCCCTTCTCCTATCTACTCTAGCCACCACAACCCCCCCTCCCCTCTCCCTCCCCTTGATACTTTCTACCCACCATCCCTACCTCTGGTTCTACATTTCACTTCCCACCTTCCTTCCCTTATTGTAACCCTTAATCTTCTCCATCTCCATCCCAGGTTACTGTCTCCGCCTTTCTCTCCCCAACTTGACTCAGCTACCAATCAACCCCTCTTCACCTGAATCCACCTATGATACCATTTGAATGGGCACACACCCTCTTGTACCATCCTCCAAGAACAGAAAGATAATTTTCTGATCACTCATGGACTGCCCGAGTCCACCAGAAACTGCCAAGCCATCCTCACTAAATATGACTAGAAAGATAATACTATTTTCTCTTTCCTAACCAATGTTGCACCACCTCAATACAAAGCTGCACTTTTTTTCAGGGCTATTTTCCACATTGCAGAATATTTTAATGATTTAGTGTATATAGCAGTGAACCCTGATTATTGTAAATTGTCCCATGTAAATTGGAAGGGAATATTTCAGCAAAAGAAACTTCCGAAGCATTTAGTTAGAAAGTTGATGACAAAATTTGATGGAATGTCTGAGGTCCATTCTCAGAAAGGTTGACGTGTGGGAGTTGGATGAGGTTCTTGCCAACAGCGCAAAGTTGGAAATGTTCCCATATGTACCTTGATAAGTATGCTTTGTAGAAATGTGGTTTTTGCATCTACTTTATGGGTGAGAAACATTCACTGGAGAGTTTCTTATTTTCCAACATTATTTTTTGTAAATGCTTAAAAAAGTGAGAACTTTGATATCAGATGCTGCATATTGCATTGTAATCAATTCATAGCTTTTCAGTTGTTGATATTATTCTCAGACAAGCACAGTCGTCAGCAGACACTGGAGATAAATCAATATTACGGTAATATGCTTTTAATAGTGTTTTTTAAAGTAGGAATTCTCCAAACTGCAATGTGTTTTATTTTAATTCATCACTCAAGACTAGCAAGGTCACTTTAACACCTTAGCCAAAACATTAAATCTCCAATATTGTAGCACAAGTTTTTTATTACTCTGAAGTTTTGGCTCAGATGAATATTAAAATCATCTGAAACTTTAATGTTACTAATGAATTTGATTAGTAAGGGTGTCAGGGGTTATGGGGAGAAAGGAGAATGGGGTGGAGAAGGAAAGATAGATCAACCATGATTGAATGGCAGAATAGAATTGATGGGCCGATTGGCCTATTTCTGCTCCTATCATTTAGGGAACCTTATGAATGTTGAAAATAGTCACCTGCTTTCCAAAATATTGAGGATCATACATTGAAAACTCCAGGTTGATGCTTCAACATGACAAGGAAGCTGACTGTTGCCATTTCACGCTCATTATAGGTAGGAGAATTCTTTTGTGGGATTGGATTAGACATTTAGCTCAGTAGCGCAGCGGTAGAGTTGCTGCTTTACAGTGAATGCAGCGCCGGAGACTCAGGTTCGATCCTGACTACGGGTGCTGCACTGTAAGGAGTTTGTACGTTCTCCCCGTGACCTGCGTGGGTTTTCTCCGAGATCTTCGGTTTCCTCCCACACTCCAAAGACGTACAGGTATGTAGGTTAATTGGCTGGGTAAATGTAAAAATTGTCCCTAGTGGGTGTAGGATAGTGTTAATGTGCGGGGATCACTGGGCGGCACGGACTAGGAGGGCCGAAAAGGCCTGTTTCCGGCTGTATATATATGATATGATATGATATGATATGATTTAGGATTACAAAACCAAAGGATGGTTTTGTAATTTCAAATCATGGAGAGTTATTTTGCTCAAAGGGTGAAAAGAGGCACATAAACATCCTAATAAGAAAAGTCTGGATTTAACAAACATTTTTTTTAATTTAATTAATGATTATCATGAATTATCATGAATGTGCTCCCAAACACAGAAATGAACAGCTGGAGTTTTAGCATTCATATGCTGATGAGATGCCATTTTTATGGAACTTTATAAATGACCTGCACTCTCCCACATTCAGGCACGGAGACAATGGGCTGTGAGGTCGAGTCAATACTGAAGGATGTTTCAGGGACTAAGGTAGATGATGCCTCGGATCCGAGGAGGAAAACTGCCCTCTGTTATCAACGGGAATGGAGAACTGTAGGGTTAATTAATGTGCGACAAGTGAGAAAGCACCTGAGACGTTCCAATATGGAGTTCTGCTGAAATATTAAATTTGAAAGAACCAAGGCACAGATGGCTCTTGGGTGTAGAAACACAGACTGGTTATGAATAGAAACATTGAAAGAAATAGAGGATAATATTGTCATTATTGTCATTAGGTCAGGCAGCATCTGTGGAGAAAAGGAATAGGCGATGTTTCGAATCGAGACTCTTCCTCAGACTCGACCCGAAACGTCACCGAAGGCTTGTCGGACCGGGAACCCACCGGCAGGCTTGTTGGATGGCGTAACCAGGAGGTAGCTGGAGACATCAGGCATTAGGAGTGGTCCGGTGGGAGGGTGAACCGGGATTATGCCTCTAGCGCCTTCTAGGTAGGCTGCAGGAGGCACTCCCCGGATACAAATATGGCCGGACAAGGAAAGGAGAGGGGCGTCAATTTGTGGGAACTGCTCCAGCCTCCGAACATGCGGGACGACCGGACTTTGGACTTTGAATAGTGGCGCCAAAAATGGCGGCGCCTACAAGAAGAACTTCACTGTGCAGTTTCATCTGTTACAAATGAAGTACCATTGCACATTGAAAAGTCATTTATCAAAGAACATTCAAAGTTGCTTAATCTTTTGCCACTGTCCAGTTTACATTTGATGTTGATGTCAATAAAAGAGGAGTTCCTGCCAGATGCAAGGAAATATCAGATACTTCTTCAATCTGCACTATTTTATTTAAGCTTAGTTTAATGCCACAAATCCTGTATATTCCACAGTACAGAAAATCTTTTGTATTATTCCAAGTTTTTTAGTGTAGATCATAATATTGTCTGCCCTGCAAGCACATTCATGCCATGTCAATTCATGATAATCATCAATGTGACCAAAAATTTCAAACCAACTCCAGACTTTTCTGATTAATATGTTCATGTGGCAACTTAAACCCTTTGAGCAAATAACTGTCTCGAGTAGTTAATTGAGTTTGTGGTGGAATTGATAAACTTTTTTCATCGAGACTCAACCTGGAAATCATTTTATTTGCAATCATTTACGGCATATAAACTATTCTTTTATATCTATAGCATAGAATCCAGCAATTTAGTTTAGTTTAAGCACAGAAACAGGCCCTATGGCCCAACAAGTCCACACCGCCCAATTATACCATGATAATTAACCTACAAACCTGTACATCTTTGGTGTGTGGGAAGAAACCGAAGATCCATGAAGAAAACCCACGCAGGTCACGGGAGAACGTACAAACTCCGTAAAGACAGCACCTGTAGTCAGGATCGAACTCGGGTCTCTGGCGCTGTGAGGCAGCAACTCTACTGCTGCACCTCTGTGCCACACTGTTGCTGGTCCATTATTCTCAGTACTCTGTCCCCATACATCGCTCATCACTTTGTGTCTGATAAGTTAGTAAGTCTAGGAGCAGAATCAGGCCATTCTACTAGGAGCAGAATCAGGCCATTCATCCCATCAACTCCACTCCATCGTGCAATCATGGCTGATCTGCCACTCCCTCACAACCCCACCCTCCCGCCTTCTCCCCAGAACACCCGACACCCGTACCAATCAAGAATCTATCCATCTCGTCCTTAAAAATATCCACTGACTAGGCCTCCACAGCCGCCTGTGGCAATGAATTCCACTCTGTGGCAGTGAATTCCACAACTTCATTCCAATACTTTCCACCCATAATCGGGCAGCTTTTAAGCGTGGTTCTCATCTTTGGCACGAGATTCCTTTAGACTTTTAAACTTTAGACATTTTCATTTTCGAGATACAGTGCGGAAACAAGGCCTTTGGCCCGCTAAGTCTACATCGATCAGTGATCACCCTCTCCACGAACACTATCCTGCATATTAGGGACAATTTTACACAGAAACAGGCCCTTTAGCCCAACACGCCCATGCTGACCAGGGTGCCCCATCTAAGCTGGCCAGCAATCCCCGTACACTAGCACTATCCTAATGACAAGGGACCTTACAATTACCTCTAACTCACCTCGATAGTTCCCCCCTTCCTCCTACTGATGGGTCCTCACCCTTATAGTTTCCATTCCATTAATGGGTGCTCATCCCTATTGTTCCACCCCTTCCACTGATGGTGCTCACCCCTATTGTTCCACCCCCTCCATTGATGGTGCTCACCCCAATTATTTCCCCTTTCCTCCACTGATGGGTGCTCACCCCTATTGTTTTCTCCCATTCCTCCCACCAATAGGTGCTCACCATTAGTTCCCCCCACCAACTTCCTCTCACAGTGCACCACGTCGACCTTCATGCTCATCTACACTAGTCCCATCTGCCTGTGTTTGGCCCATATCCCTTTCTGGTTGAGTAGTTTGTTAACCTGTTAATCATGTGCTAAATTGTCAATCCAGGTTAAAATCTCATTTTGGACACCAGAAGACATTGGTGTCATAACTTCATAGAGTTATACAGCACAGAAAGAGTACATGTTATGCAAGGGACAATTTACGATTTTTACACAGAAACAGGCCCTTTGGCCCAAGTCACCCATGCCGACATGGAACACACTCCCAGTTAGTCTTAGTTTTTAGTTTAGAGATACAGCGTGGAAACAGACCCTTCGGCCCACCGAGTCTGCGCCGACCAGCAATCCCCGTACACTAGCACTATCCTAAACACAAGGGACAAATCTACATGTCTTTATCGTGTATCATCTTTCCGCTGACTGGATAACACACAACACTGGTACATGTGACAACAAACTAAACTAACTCACTATAGTTTCCCCCTTCCTCCCACTGATGGGTGCTCACCCTGATTGTTCTCTCCATCCTCCCAATGATGGTGCTCACCCCTATTAATTCCCCCTTCTTCCACTGGGTGCTCACCCCTATTGTTTTCCCCCATTCCTCCCACCAATGAGTGCTCACCACTATTTCCCCCCACCAACTTCCTCTCACAAGATGTTCTCCATACCTTTTAAATGGGTGTTCACCTCTGGAATTCCCCTGTCCCCCTCACTGTTGAGAACTCACCACAGCCCAACCTGTCCACGTCGACCAACATGCTGCATCTACACAAATGGCAAATCCTTGGTGTATCTGGCTCCAGATGTAACACACTCCCAGTTCGTCTTAGATTTTAGTTTAGTGATACAGCGCAGAAACAGACACTTCGGCCCACTGAATCCACGCCGGCCAGCGATCCCCGTACACTAGCACTATCACACACACTACAGACAATTTACAATTTTACCAAGCCAATTAACCTACAAACCTGTACGACTTTATTATGTATCGTCTTTCCGCTGACTGGATAGCATGCAACTGTATCTCGGTACACATGACAATAAACTAAACTCTAACTTACCTCCATAGTTTCCCCCTTCCTCCCACTGCTATAAGGGTGCTCACCCTTATAGTTCCCCCCTTCCATTAATGGGTGCTCACCCCTATAATTCCTTGATCTCTGATGGGTGCTCACCCTGATTGTTCCCTCCATCCTCCCAATGATGGTCCCTATTGTTACCCCCCTCTCCCTCCACTGATGGTGGCTTACTCCTATTTCTATTTCTTATGTTATTTTCTTCTAACCCCTGTTGTATAACTTACCAAAAAGAGGAGATATCCAACAGTGCAATTTCCCCTCACTGTGTAAATGGACTGACTTTTCTCTCATTTTGTTTTAGATTAGTTCAGTTTAGAGATACAGTGCGGAAACAGGCCCTTTGGGTCCGCGCCGACCAGCGATCCCCGCAGATTAACACTATCCTACATATACTAGGGACAATTTTTACATTTACCAATCCAATTTACCTACATACCTCTACGTCTTTGGAGTATGGGAGGAAGATCTCGGAGAACCGAAGATCTCGGAGAACCGAAGATCTCGGAGAAAACCCATGTGCTCACGGGGAGAACGTACAAACTCTAGATAGACAGCCCCCGTAGTCAGGATCGAACCCGGGTCTCCATCGCTGACTGGGATACTGTGCAGAATTTCTCATTATTCACTTACATATAGCGAACCTCAGCTCAGTCAACTACTCTTCTTGCACCATTTCTATTTGCCTTGGCTTTTCTATAATATCAAGGAATCCAGTAATTTTCGTTTTTAATGCATTTATTGACGAAGCCCGAACAACCCATCAGTGTAAATAATTCCAAAGATTCACCACTCTCTGAGTGAGTAAATTTCCCCTCAACTCTGTTCTAACTGGCTTTCCCTTTTTATGAGATTGCTGGCCCTAGTTCTAAACTAGATATCTTGGGAAAACATCTTTCCTCTAATCTGGCCCGTCATGCCCTGTTAGGCTTTATGTAATTTTTTTATTTGATCTCCCCTTCTTCCAAAATATTTACAGAATACAAGTCTTGTCTACTCAATCTCTCCTTTATTAGTAACCCAGCAAATCTGGAGATACAGGAAACTGCAAGTGCTGGAATTTTGAGCAAAACTCAAAGTGCTGGAGGAACTCAGCAAGTCGGGCATTATATGTGGAAGGAATGGACAGGT